>NC_086385.1:1800000-2058160 GCF_036588685.1 Mytilus trossulus
CGCGTCTGGCGTATAAAATTATAATCCTGGTACTTTTGATAACTATTTACACCACTGGGTCGATGCCACTGCTGGTGGACGTATCGTCCCCGAGGGTATCAACAGCCCAGTAGTCAGCACTTCGGTGTTGACATGAATATCAATTATATGGTCATTTTTATAAATGTTCTGTCTATAAAACTGATTTTTTCGAAAAACTAAGGATTTTCTTACCCCAGGAGTAGATTAACTTAGCCGTATTTGGCACAACTTTTTGGAATTTTGGGTACTCAATGCTCTTCAACTTTGTATTTATTTGGCTTATTAACTATTTTGATCTGAGCGTCACTGATGAGTCTTATGTAGACGAAACGCGCGTCTGGCGTATAAAATTATAATCCTGGTACTTTTGATAACTATTTACACCACTGGGTCGATGCCACTGCTGGTGGACGTTTCGTCCCCGAGGGTATCAACAGCCCAGTAGTCAGCACTTCGGTGTTGACATGAATATCAATTATATGGTCATTTTTATAAATTTTCTGTCTATAAAACTGAATTTTTCGAAAAACTAAGGATTTTCTTACCCCAGGAGTAGATTACCTTAGCCGTATTTGGCACAACTTTTTGGAATTTTGGGTACTCAATGCTCTTCAACTTTGTATTTATTTGGCTTTTTAACTATTTTGATCTGAGCGTCACTGATGAGTCTTATGTAGACGAAACGCGCGTCTGGCGTATAAAATTATAATCCTGGTACTTTTGATAACTATTTACACCACTGGGTCGATGCCACTGCTGGTGGACGTTTCGTCCCCGAGGGTATCACCAGCCCAGTAGTCAGCACTTCGGTGTTGACATGAATATCAATTATATGGTCATTTTTATAAATTTTCTGTCTATAAAACTGAATTTTTCGAAAAACTAAGGATTTTCTTACCCGAGGAGTAGATTACCTTAGCCGTATTTGGCACAACTTTTTGGAATTTTGGGTACTCAATGCTCTTCAACTTTGTATTTATTTGGCTTTTTAACTATTTTGATCTGAGCGTCACTGATGAGTCTTATGTAGACGAAACGCGCGTCTGGCGTATAAAATTATAATCCTGGTACTTTTGATAACTATTTACACCACTGGGTCGATGCCACTGCTGGTGGACGTTTCGTCCCCGAGGGTATCACCAGCCCAGTAGTCAGCACTTCGGTGTTGACATGAATATCAATTATATGGTCATTTTTATAAATTTTCTGTCTATAAAACTGAATTTTTCGAAAAACTAAGGATTTTCTTACCCCAGGAGTAGATTACCTTAGCCGTATTTGGCACAACTTTTTGGAATTTTGGGTACTCAATGCTCTTCAACTTTGTATTTATTTGGCTTTTTAACTATTTTGATCTGAGCGTCACTGATGAGTCTTATGTAGACGAAACGCGCGTCTGGCGTATAAAATTATAATCCTGGTACTTTTGATAACTATTTACACCACTGGGTCGATGCCACTGCTGGTGGACGTTTCGTCCCCGAGGGTATCACCAGCCCAGTAGTCAGCACTTCGGTGTTGACATGAATATCAATTATATGGTCATTTTTATAAATTTTCTGTCTATAAAACTGAATTTTTCGAAAAACTAAGGATTTTCTTACCCCAGGAGTAGATTACCTTAGCCGTATTTGGCACAACTTTTTGGAATTTTGGGTACTCAATGCTCTTCAACTGGCGTATAAAATTATAATCCTGGTACTTTTGATAACTATATAACTATGGTTTTTACAATGCAGTGAATTCAAAAATTGAATCAATATATTTTAAAATACGTATTGTAGCTGTTAAATAAACTCACAGTAGTTTGTCGATAAAATAAATCAGGGTATATAAACAACAACTCAGATAATCTGAAAAAAAAGATGCGCCTTCAGGGTAAGGAGGTCCTGCTTTGCAAACATCACGTTCTATGCGAATTCGAACTCAAAATGCACAATCGGTCAAATTCCAAGTTAAGACTTCTGTACAGGTAGCTAGTAATAACGACCGCAAAACTTGTGGCTTGTGAGTCGTTATACTGAAACATCTTATCGATCAACTAGAACGTATGAAGTGTCAGTTTCATTCTTTTTTTTTCTGAAAAAAAAATTGTCGGAGAAATGTTTGTGGGAGAATGGTACCCTTCCAAATCAAGAGTTTCAAATAAATTCTCATCAGAAATCAAATCTAACGTCATGAACGTGCAGGCGTCTGTTTGTTCAAATATCGAAGCAACGATCTACAATTGAAATAGATCTCATACTTTAAAAAATATAAATAATTTTAGTATAAATAAGTTTATTATTATGTGTAATGTAAAAAAGAAATATAAGAAAAATACCAACCTCCAAGAAAAATTCTAATTGGAATTTTCCTTATTTAATGGCAAAAATCTAAAGCTCAAACACATCAAACGAACAGGATCCAACAATAATATTTTTGACTTCAAATAGGCATTTTGTTATTATTATTGGCCTTAAATCCGTTTTCAGAAAGCTTTCGCTAGAGGAGCACAAAGAACACCAAAACTGAAATACTTGAATACGACGAAATGACGACCTGACAAATATTTCATCTAATTTTAAGGAATGTTGGTCCTCAATGCTTTTCAACTTCGTAATTTTTTGGCCTCTACCTTTTTGGGATTCGAATGTTATTAATGAGTCTTTTGAAGAAGAAACGCGCGTCGGCGTAAATACAAAAATTAGCCCTGGTATATATTATGAGTTTATTTACAACCACTGTATCGATTCCACTGCTGGTTGAGGTTTAATTTCCCGTAGGGTATCACCAGCCCAGTAGCCAAATAGTCAGCACTTTTGTGCTAACATTATTTATCATTGATATGGTCATATTTATAAATTAACTGTTTACAAAACTTTTGAATTTTTGAAATACTAAGGCTTTTCTACATCAGGAATATATGACTTAAGCTGTATTTGGCAAAACCTTCAGGAATGTTGGTCCTCGATGCTCTTCAACTTTGTATTTTATTTGGCCTTTAACTTTTTGGCGTCAGCGAAAATACAAAATATAATCCTGGTATCTTATTGACAATTGAAAGAATGCGTCAGTTGACAAAAAATAGGACACAAACGGTTGATATTTACGATTTGTATCATTACAGTAGAGGTCATATGATTATTGATAGATCTCGGAAAGACAGAGAACGTGATAGTGCAAACAAGCCTACAAGCGCACTACACTAACAAGTCAGTTTCTCAAACGAAAATGTTAATTTTTTTATAACATGTTCTGTTGTTGTGACTGTTATTTCGTCTAGTACTTTTGGATTAGACATCAGATACAAGAGGGGCGAAAGATACCAGAGGGACAGTCAAACTCATAAATCATAAATCAACTGACAACGCCATGGCTGAAGAAAAAAAAGACAAACATAGAAATAATAGTACACAAGACACAATATAGAAAACTTAAGACTGAGGAACAAGAACCCCACAAAGAACTGCGGGTGACCTCAGGTGCTCCGGAAGAGTAAGCAGATCCTGCTCCACATTGGCACCCGTCGTGTTGCTCATGTTATTACATGCCCGATAAAGGTACCAGTCTTGTATTACAACTCCAGTTTCCGGTGCAAAACATGGAGGGAAACAAAATAGTCCATTTTTCTGATTTTTTTTACAAGACTGCAACCTGCATAGGGTAATTTTTTTCATATGTCTACTTCAAGGAAGTAGCTTATGTGGACTTTTATGTGCACAGAATGACAAAACATCATGATTTAAGGACGTTTTAAGAGAGAAAAAATCATGGGGTATCAAGTTACACTGAAAAAAACTAAAATTATGTAATAATCATGCTTTGTTATCCTATTCACCATTCAAAAGTATTAATAGATATAAAGCACAACAGTTCGAGGCAAATTGAGACTATGATGGTATTACATACATGATTTTCAATTAAAAAGAACATATATATATATATATAGAAAGACTTTTTCCTCTATGAAATCATCATTATGTGATGAAATTTTCAGTTTCGAAATTGTATTGAAAATATTTTCACAATTTTACTTGAATCTATACTTCTTTTCCTGTCTGCGGCACTGCATGGTTGATTGGAAATTCCATATTTGTGTTATAATTTGTTTAAAAAGTAGAACTTTTCTTAAACTATCCGTCAAGACAAAGAGTTTTGTGATAAGTTGTGAGAAGTAACCAATATTCTTACTAAAAATACCACTTTGAGTATTTATTTTGTATTTTTTTGATTTTTATTGGAAATTTTATATGCATTGGGGTTGTCAAGTAGTCTAAAAGCCATGAGATAGTATTATAAAGGCCTGTATAGTAAAAAAAAAAAGAAGAAAGGCACGGTCTCTCTTGCCCTTAGATAGTTGTATTACAGCAAACTCTTCAATATGAAAAAGTTTTTGGAAGTTTTATATTTGACTTAAACAATAGACCAACTTGGGTAGATTTTATGAAAAAAATGGGGAGGGGTAAACTATTGAAGACGGTTCAATCAAAGAGAAGGATAAAAATAAAAATATTGGATAAGAATACTCTTCTAGCTTAAAAAAATGTAAATAATAAAAAAAAACATGCATAAAGATAGACTAAAATGAGATTTACAGATCATTTGATACACATGATTGATTTCCAAATTTTGCCTATTTTCAGAAACGCACTGCTTTAATTAGTTATCAAAGGTACCAGGATTATAATTTAGTACGCCAGACGCGCGTTTCGTCTACATAAGACTCATCAGTGACGCTCATATCAAAATATTTATAAAGCCAAACATGAACAAAGCTGAAGAGCATTAAAGATCCAAAATTCCCAAAAGTTGTGCCAAATACGGCTAAGGAAATATATGCCTGGGATAAGAAATTCCTAAGATTTTCGAAAAATTCAAAGTTTTGTTAACAGGAAATTTATAAAAATGACCACATTATTGATATTTATGTCAACACCGAAGTGTTGACTACTGGGCTGGTGATACCCTCGGGGACAAAACGTCCACCAGCAGTGGCATCGACCCAGTGGTGTAAATAGTTATCAAAGGTACCAGGATTATAATTTAGTACGCCAGACGCGCGTTTCGTCTACATAAGACTCATCAATGACGCTCATATCAAAATATTTATAAAGCCAAACATGAACAAAGTTGAAGAGCATTAAAGATCCAAAATTCCCAAAAGTTTTGCCAAATACGGCTAAGGAAATATATGCCTGCGATAAGAAATTCCTCAGATTTTCGAAAAATTCAAAGTTTTGTTAACAGGAAATTTGTAAAAATGACCACATTATTGATATTCATGTCAACACCGAAGTGTTGACTACTGGGCTGGTGATACCCTCGGGGACAAAACGTCCACCAGCAGTGGCATCGACCCAGTGGTGTAAATAGTTATCAAATGTACCAGGATTATAATTTAGTACGCCAGATGCGCGTTTCGTCTACATAAGACTCATCAGTGACGCTCATATCAAATATTTATAAAGCCAAACATGAGCAAAGTTGAAGAGCATTAAAGATCCAAAATTCCCAAAAGTTGTGCCAAACACGGCTCCGGAAATCTATGCCTGGGATAAGAAATTCCTTAGATTTTCGAAAAATTCAAAGTTTTGTTAACAGGAAATTTGTAAAAATGACCACATTATTGATATTCGTGTCAACAACGAAGTGTTGACTACTGGGCTGGTGGTACCCTCGGGGACAAAACGTCCACCAGCAATGGCATCGACCCAGGGGTGTAAATAGTTATCAAAGGTACCAGGATTATAATTTAGTACGCCAGACGCGCGTTTCGTCTACATAAGACTCATCAGTGACGCTCATATCAAAATATTAATAAAGCCAACATGAACAAAGTTTAAGAGCATTAAAGATCCAAAATTCCCAAAAGTTGTGCCAAATACGGCTAAGGAAATATATGCCTGAGATAAGAAATTCCTTAGATTTTCGAAAAATTCAAAGTTTTGTTAACAGGAAATTTATAAAAATTACCACATTATTGATATTCATGTCAACACCGAAGTGTTGACTACTGGGCTGGTGATACCCTCGGGGACAAAACGTCCACCAGCAGTGGTATCGACCCAGTGGTGTAAATAGTTATCAAAGGTACCAGGATTATAATTAAGTACGCCAGACGCGCGTTTCGTCTACATAAGACTCATCAGTGACGCTCATATGAAAATATTTATAAAACCAACATGAACAAAGTTGAAGAGCATTAAAGATCCAAAATTTCCAAAAGTTGTGCCAAATACGGCTAAGGAAATCTATGCCTGGGATAAGAAATTCCTTAGATTTTCGAAAAATTCAAAGTTTTGTTAACAGGAAATTTGTAAAAATGACCACATTATTGATATTCATGTTAATACCGAAGTGTTGACTACTGGGCTGGTGATACCCTCGGGGAAAAAACGTCCACCAGCAGTGGCATCGACCCAGTGGTGTAAATAGTTATCAAAGGTACCAGGATTATAATTTAGTACGCCAGACGCGCGTTTCGTCTACATAAGACTCATCAATGACGTTCATATCAAAATATTTATAAAGCCAAACATGAACAAAGTTGAAGAGCATTAGAGATCCAAAATTCCCAAAAGTTGTGCCAAATACGGCTAAGGAAATCTATGCCTGGGATAAGAAATTCTTTAGATTTTCGAAAAATTCAAAGTTTTGTTAACAGGAAATTTATAAAAATGACCACATTATTGATATTCATGTCAACACCGAAGTGTTGACTACTGGGCTGGTGATATCCTCGGGGACAAAACGTCCACCAGCAGTGGCATCGACCCAGTGGTGTAAATAGTTATCAAAGGTACCAGGATTATAGTTTAGTACACCAGACGCGCGTTTCGTCTTCATAAGACTCATCAGTGACGCTCATATCAAAATATTTATAAAGCCAAACATGAACAAAGTTGAAGAGCATTAAAGATCCAAAATTCCCACAAGTTGTGCCAAATACGGCTAAGGAAATCTATGCCTAGGATAAGAAATTCCTTAGATTTTTGAAAAATTCAAAGTTTTGTTAACAGGAAATTTATAAAAATGACCACATTATTGATATTCATGTCAACACCGAAGTGTTGACTACTGGGCTGGTGATACCCTCGGGGAAAAAACGTCCACCAGCAGTGGCATCGACCCAGTGGTGTAAATAGTTATCAAAGGTACCAGGATTATAATTTAGTACGCCAGACGCGTGTTTCGTCTACATAAGACTCATCAATGACGCTCATATCAAAATATTTATAAAGCCAAACATGAACAAAGTTGAAGAGCATTAAAGATCCAAAATTCCCAAAAGTTGTGCCAAATACGGCTAAGGAAATATATGCCTGGGATAAGAAATTCCTTAGATTTTCGAAAAATTCAAAGTTTTGTTAACAGGTAATTTGTAAAAATGACCACATTATTGATATTCATGTCAACACCGAAGTGTTGACTACTGGGCTGGTGATACCCTCGGGGACAAAACGTCCACCAGCAGTGGCATCGACCCAGTGGTGTAAATAGTTATCAAATGTACCAGGATTATAATTTAGTACGCCAGACGCGCGTTCGTCTACATAAGACTCATCATTGACACTCATATCAAATATTTATAAAGCAACATGAGCAAAGTTGAAGAGCATTACAGATCCAAAATTCCCAAAAGTTGTGCCAAATACGGCTCAGGAAATCTATGCCTGGGCTAAGAAATTCCTTAGATTTTCGAAAAATTCAAAGTTTTGTTAACAGGAAATTTGTAAAAATGACCACATTATTGATATTCGTGTCAACAACGAAGTGTTGACTACTGGGCTGGTGGTACCCTCGGGGACAAAACGTCCACCAGCAATGGCATCGACCCAGGGGTGTAAATAGTTATCAAATGTACCAGGATTATAATTTAGTACGCCAGACGCGCGTTCGTCTACATAAGACTCATCAGTGACGCTCATATCAAATATTTATAAAGCCAAACATGAGCAAAGTTGAAGAGCATTAAAGATCCAAAATTCCCAAAAGTTGTGCCAAATACGGCTCAGGAAATCTATGCCTGGGATAAGAAATTCCTTAGATTTTCGAAAAATTCAAAGTTTTGTTAACAGGAAATTTGTAAAAATGACCACATTATTGATATTCGTGTCAACAACGAAGTGTTGACTACTGGGCTGGTGGTACCCTCGGGGAAAAAAACGTCCACCAGCAATGGCATCGACCCAGGGGTGTAAATAGTTATCAAAGGTACCAGGATTATAATTTAGTACGCCAGACGCGCGTTTCGTCTACATAAGACTCATCAGTGACGCTCATATCAAAATATTAATAAAGCCAAACATGAACAAAGTTGAAGAGCATTAAAGATCCAAAATTCCCAAAAGTTGTGCCAAATACGGCTGAGGAAATCTATGTCTGGGATAAGAAATTCCTTAGATTTTCGAAAAATTCAAAGTTTTGTTAACAGGAAATTTGTAAAAATGACCACAATATTGATATTCATGTCAACACCGAAGTGTTGACTACAGGGCTGGTGATACCCTTGGGGACAAAACGTGCACCAGCAGTGGCATCGACCCAGTGGTGTAAATAGTTATCAAAGGTACCAGGATTATATTTTAGTACGCCAGACGCGCGTTTCGTCTACATATGACTCATCAGTGACGCTCATATCAAAATATTTATAAAGCCAAACATGAACAAAGTTGAAGAGCATTAAAGATCCAAATTCCCAAAAGTTGTGCCAAATACGGCTAAGGAAATCTATGCCTGGGATAAAAAAATCCTTAGATTTCGAAAAATTCAAAGTTTTGTTAACAGGAAATTTATAAAAATGACCACATTATTGATATTCATGTCAACACCGAAGGGTTGACTACTGGGCTGGTGATAACCTTGGGGACAAAACGTCCACCAGCAGTGGCATCGACCAAGTGGTGTAAATAGTTATCAAAGGTACCAGGATTATAATTTAGTACGCCAGACGCGCGTTTCGTCTACATAAGACTCATCAGTGACGCTCATATCAAATATTTATAAAGCCAAACATGAACAAAGTTGAAGAGCATTAAAGATCCAAAATTCCCAAAAGTTGTGCCAAATACGGCTAAGGAAATTTATGCCTGGGATAAGAAATTCCTTAGATTTTCGAAAAATTCAAAGTTTTGTTAACAGGAAATTTGTAAAAATGACCACATTATTGATATTCATGTCAACACCGAAGGGTTGACTACTGGGCTGGTGATACCCTCGGGGACAAAACGTTCACCAGCAGTGGCATCGACCCAGTGGTGTAAATAGTTATCAAAGGTACCAGGATTATAATTTTATACGCCAGACGCGCGTTTCGTCTACATAAGACTCATCAGTGACGCTCATATCAAAATATTTATAAAGCCAAACATGAACAAAGTTGAAGAGCATTTCAGATCCAAATTTCCCAAAAGTTGTGCCAAATACGGCTAAGGAAATCTATGCCTAGGATAAGAAATTCCTTAGATTTTCGAAAAATTCAAAGTTTTGTTAACAGGAAATTTATAAAAATGACCACATTATTGATATTCGTGTCAACAACGAAGTGTTGACTACTGGGCTGGTGATACCCTCGGGGACAAAACGTCCACCAGTAGTGGCATCGACCAAGTGATGTAAATAATAGTGGGCTTAATTTTATTGATACAACTAAACACTTCTTTTAGTAGCATTTTTTATGTTCAAATATGGCTACTCATTGAAACTAAGTAAGTGATTTATTTTAAAGAAATTTCATTATTGTTATATGTACCAGTCTTGTATTACAACTCCAGTTTCCGGTGCATGCCGAAACATGGAGGGAAACAAAATAATCCATTTTTTTTCTGAATTTTTTACTGGACACAGTTTTTCTGTTTGATTATAGGTTTTTGCTTAAATGAAACATATATATAGATTTAAAAAAAATCTCGCATCTTTTTTGGGATATCAATCCAGGAAAGTGGAAGGAGATCATGTTTACTGAAAAAGTGGTGCGGCCTAGTGAAAACAGCAAACAGAAAGAAGAAAAAAAATGTTTTGACTTCAAGGTCACGTTACTTTTTATTCATCGTGGCATGACCCACTTTTTTTTTTTTTTTTATTAAATCACAAGTTCACATTAGTACATACATGATATGAATATGAAACAAAATTCTATGTAGCATTTTTATAATTTTTTTTTTAAAGATCAGCTGTTTCGCATGTAGGCCTTTGGAGCAGTCAACTACAAGACTGCAACCTGCATATAGGTCATATTTTTTTATAAACAGGGAAGTGGATTGTAGTTACGACATTAGACATATATCCGATATCATCTGTGAAACGGTTATTCCAAAACAGCCAACCAACTCGTGATAACGTTATAACGTCCGTAAATTTACAAAGGGATAAATTCAACTTCACTATTTTAAATTCTTGGTTTAATAGCTTCCTTGTGAGATGAATCCTCTTTCACAGAAATCATGAAAGGAAATACAAGCCCGCTAATTTGTATACATATAGCTGATTTATAATCTGATGATAGCTGATTTGTACTATGTAATAATACTACAATGTTCCCTTTTTCTGTATTGTTAACTACATTAAAAGAAATACTTGTGCGTTGTAAGGTTCATTTCGTATATGTAGTATGCATACACCAATACTACGAGAGACGAATCTATATTGTATCACAGTATGATTTATCATTGATATGTTCAGAATTATAAACAAAACTTCGAATGTTTGAAATACTATGGATTTTCTACTTCAGGAATAAATTACCTTGGCTGTATTTGGCAAAATGTTTAAGAATTTATGGCACTCAATGCTCTTCAACCTTGTACTTTATTTGGCCTTTTAAACATTTCTTTTTTTTAGAGCGTCACTGAGTCTTTTGTAGATGAAATGCACGTATGGCGTAAATATAAAAATTCAATCCTGGTATATATGATGAGTTTATATATACAATCACTGGGTCGATGCTACTGCTGGTGGATATTTATTTCCCCGAGGGTATCACCAGCCCAGTAGTAACTTGTGTTGACTTGAGGTATCATTGATATGTTCATAATTAAAAATTTACTGCTAACACAATTTTAAATGTTTGAAATACTACGGATTTTCTTCCTCAGGAATAGATTACCAAAGCTGTATTTAGCAAACCTTTTAAGAATTTTTGGTCCTCAATGCTTTATGATGACATTATTTAATATAACTGAGAAATGTTAAACTACAAAAGCTCTAATATAGAATCATGCCGTTTTCATTAAACCTATATTTTTTTTTATATTATATCAATTAACAAACTCGCAGCTTTACCTTAACAAAAAATAATCTGCATTAGAATAGATGTCGTTCACTATTTCGCAACTTCTTCTACAAAAGGATTTGGCGCAATAATTATTCCTTTTTTTCTTTTCAAGCAAAATCTTCATCTTATTTTGGCCGTTATTTACAAAACAAAATGGAATAATTGAAAAATCAATTGATCACGGAAAATAGAGCAGTCTCTCATTTGATAATGTGAAATATACATTTTAATAGACGAAGATTGCATATGTTTAACACACAAATTTCATTACTAATTATGTGACACTTGTCCTCTGTTAATAAACTTTACATATACAGTATTTTCAAAAGTTCCAAATGATACGGGGACTTATATATCAAGAGTTCCAAATGGTGAAGTTGAAATCATCTCTTCGTAAATTTTACGGACGCCATCACGAGTTGGTTGACCGTTATGGAATTGTCCGAACTAAATAAGAGTGTCATGCACACATACTTGTTAAAATTCCTACAATATTTGATATATAAATTGACCTTTCCCTGACAGTTCAGTCCGTCTTTCATTTTATCTCTAGGATATTGAATATTTACTTATAGATATTTTAGTTAGCTAGCATTGGCTTCGATCTGTTTACCCTATCTGACAAAGTTCGGGGACTTCGAGCACCTGCGTGTATTTTTCCATTGCAAATTGTATTAGCTGAGAGCTGTCTTTAATTGGTTTGCCTAAAAAATACCAGCATACAGTGTACATTGTTTAATTTTTAAAGTTACAATATGTCTTACAATTTGTATATTACGAAATAATATACAATTACCTTTATATTATGTCAATGAAGTAAATGAAGTAGAGACCCTTTGTTCACCTTACCACGTGTGTATGGATGTATCATGTAATATTATCTATAAAGCGTTTTTAAAATGAATCCTAAAATCGGCTTGATTTTGATTCCACGAACATAATACGATCATTCCTAAACAAATGATATTGTTCCGAAATTTCTTCAATTTCAACAGATGTTTTCTAATAATTGATAATATAAACATATAAAATAATATTTTAGTTGATATATGTGAAACTTTGAGGAGGGTAATACCGGTAAGCTATCTAAATTTGTTCGCGTCAAAAAGAAATCCAATAGATATAAGAGGATTTGGTGTACGTGCCAATGAGACAACTCTCCATCGAAAAAAACAATTTATAAAAGTAAACCATTGTAGGTCAACGTACTGCCTTCAACATCGAAAAACAAGCTATGAAGGCCCCACAATTACTACTGTAAAAACATTCAAACGGGAAAACCAACGGTCTAATCTATATAAAAAACCATAATGAGAAACACGTATAAACTTCTTAAACAAACGACAACTACTGTATATCAGATTCTTGACGTAGGACAGGTGCAAACATTTGCAGCGGGATTTAATGTTTAAATGGTACCAAACCTTTTCCCTTTTTCTGAAACAATAGCATATATCACAACATTGAAAACACGTACATGTTTTCTACAACGTTCATCACATGACAATGAATCAATGAATTTTAGTACAATATTATTGTGTATCCTTTTAATCATACACTGTGTTTTGTGTATTTTAAAACTGTTTATTTCAGTCTTTGTAAGTCAGCATGACAGCCTTTAAGACGAAACTTAAGAATAATGTCTTAAAGGTTAAGTTTTTTATAACTGTTTGAAAATATCTAGCTTTAATGGTATTTACACGTATGTAAACTTTGTTAGTCATAGGCAAAAATGACGGAACACTTGCAGAGCAATGCTGTCGTATTCTGACAGTTATTGAACTATCTTTTTATTTGTAGTTTTTCTTTACAGATTAAGATCTTAATTTGTAAAAAGCCTTGATTCTTATTTTTAACTGCTTTCATATTTGAAAAGTTCAACTGTTTTGAGTGACAATTCTAACAACATTAAAGATTATGCATTTACATGTTTCTAAGGGACAGCAACCAACGAATCAAAAAACCATAAAGTCTGACTGGGACATTTTATAACTCAAACCTTATTGGAGTAGGTTACTTTTTATACAATGAAGGAAGCCATCAATTCCAAATTATTTCTTTGGTTGCATACAATATACATGATTTACCTATCATTTTCTTTTTACATTTACCATGCTTTGGAAAAGACATTCTCGAAATAAAAGAACTGATCAAAAAGCACAAAACGTACGTTTTAGCTCATCTAAATCAAGCATAATGTCAGTCATTGTCATTACTTAAATCGATGTCAGACATTGTCATCACTTAAAACTAATAAATATATTCTGAGAAAAACGTTTCGACATGTAAACGAAACACTTTACTATTGATACTGAAACAGAAATGAAGGATCCTTCACTATTTGTTGTGTACAAACCAAAGTAGGAAATTACCAAAACAATGGAACATAAATACACCTATGTAAATAGTACATGCATGCGTATTCTCAGAAACCATCTCCCATACCAAAATCACATCATGCAGAAATGCAAATAATGTGTTCCTCTCCTAGCTTTCAAAAATCACATATTATCATTATCATTAGGTAATAAATGAAATTAGTGTTAGTCTTGGACTTTTGAACTAAATATCAAATAAACAACACTAATGTTTAGTGTTTGGTTCTGACTCTCATGGTTCAACACACTTAAAAAAAGAACCCTATGGAAAAAAAACACTGTCAAAATCCAAACATACTATCCACACTGATCTGTATCCACACTTGTTATTATTTGAAATATCAACAAATCGTACTTTAAACTAGAGCATAAGCTTACATTATTTTCCAATCTGAAGACAGGCAAATCGAACTACTTAGTGCAGTTGCAAATATTATGCCCATATTTATAGAAAGAACGAATATATGTTGTTTAAAACATTATAATGATTATGTGATAATATTTACAACAAAATTTTGCGATTATGTCATTACTTTCTTGTAAACCCGGGACTCTTTTTTATATTGAAGATATTAAACGCGGAAATGTTTTACCGGAGTCGATTTAATAGGGATCATTTACGACTTGCCACGCGTGTAGGCGTTACGGTTTCATAGGTGGTTACTTGAACGTTTGAATGACGTGAAACGTTTTAATCTGCAAGTAAAACGTAAACAACGGCATCCGTTGATTACATCACCTTGTCTGTTTCAGCCTTGAAGAAAAAACCAACGTTACTTGGGGCTGTCACAAGAGACATAAATATATATCTTATAAAAAGGTATATGATGTATATAAAAAATATTGACATTTCTTCTACTATAAAGCGGAATTATAATTATACAGTATCGGTGGAAAAAAAATATTGAGTTCCCACTCAAACAATTCCTATTTGTTCAACTAAAATCGATATTTTTCAAAAGAATATTACCAAAGAACATGAAGTGCTACACAACTGATTTATATAAAATAAATACCGTAAGGTGTAGAAATGTTTGAAGTTTTATTGCATATTTAGCTATGCTATTATTCAGGCTCATTTTAATGTTCTGACAAGGTGAACACAAAATGAAATATTTCTCGAAAAATTGGCTATGTATTCTATGCAAATTAGAACCACAAAAATTAGCGTTTGTGTTTAACACATCACAAAAAATAAACAACAAAACTTCAGGCAATTTTTCATCTTATCGTATCTATTATATAAAAATCGCTCAAAAAGTCACTTGTTAATATTTTTTAAAAACACCCAATCTCGACGTCCAAAAGTAAGACAAACATTGTCATGATTGTAACATATATAAAGTATGCTGTTTTTCAGCGTTGTCAACAGTGTATTTATTAGTAAAGTAAAAAAAAAGGGAAATTTTGCAGACATTTTCTGCTGGTAGATATTTGTAACCATGATACTTTTTAAGTGTGCTGATCCAAGCAAAGAGCCTTTAATTTAGTACATGTAATTATCTTAATTTGGAAGTTATATGTTTCGGATATACATGCATAAATATATTCGTTTTTATTGTCTGATGTGTTGATTTAATATCAAGTCATTATTTTTTTTAATCGTGTTTGAATTTTCTCTCATTTTTGAATGTCCGTTCGTCCCGCTTCAAAAAGGTAAAAGTTTTGATGAAGCTTTTCGATTTGTACGAACCACTGTATTAATTTAAAGAATTTAATTTCCTTATATAATTTATACGGCCTTCAACAATGAGAAAAGCCCATACCGCATATAGTCAGCTATAAAAGGCTCCGATAAGGCAAGACTTATTTGTTATCATTTTCTTTAAAGAAGCCAGCAAAAAGTCAAGATAAATAAAATCATGGATTAAAAGTAAAATTGAAAAAGAACAGTGATATGACAAAATTTAATAAATGTTTCGCATATATACATGTATATCTTATTGTTCTTATCTTGTGTATTGTTTACCAAAGCAGCAATGAAAACAATCGAAATTCTGTTTCAGACAAATAAAATGGCAGATGCAACATATGCTCAAACAAATTAAAAATAAAGAAAAACGTATTAGAAAACATTATTTTAATGCGAAGACCTTATAAAATGCACGAGAATACTTATATTCTCAAAAAAAATGTATGTATGTGAAACAATAACTTATTTAAAGTGTTTAGAGCAAAAAAAAGGTACTATTCAATAAAATGTATATCTAAGACAGAAAATAATGGGATTCTATCAATGAGACATCAACCCAACAAAAAAAAAATCAAAATATAGGCAGATTGAGCCAGCACCAACAGCATATGCAGACAAATGGTAAAGAAGATGTGGGGTAAAGACCAGTATGCCATAAGTCGTTATTTTCAAATGTAGATCCAGGTCCCAACAAGACAAATTTGGAGAGGAATAGATAACAAAATCTAGATCAAGCACTTATGTAGGTCATGAGGGATAACCAAGGCACCAAACCCCCTTAATCTGTCCCTGATTTTAAACATAGTTTAAATGTTTCTGAATATTTCATGAATAGCTAGAAGGATGATATAAAAAATCATTTGAATGATTTTTTGAGAATATGAAGATTGATAAAAGATTTTGTTATTAAATATTTTGTGAACAGTTTTAAAACATTTTATTCTGCAGAAACGATTTTTAATATGTGTTTAAAATGCTTCCAGGATATTTGATAAAAAAACTCATTCAAGACTTTTTAAGACATTTTACAAACATTGTTATTAAACATTTTAATCATTTTTTAGAAGTATCATACACATGTTTTGAAAATATGTTTACGGCATAAATGTTTTGTCAGATAAAATATTTTACTTGCTATAGTTAACATTATTAAGTACATAACATAACTAGTATTTTCTAGAAATATTCTTATTTATATTGCAAACAAAACATGAAAAGCAAAGTGTTGAAAAATGTGAAGACTAGAGAAAAACTAACAAAGTGTGAGAGATTGTCTGGTTGAGCTGTTACTCAAGAAAAAATAAAACCAAAAGGTTACATAATTTACTGTAAAACATAAGAAAAATATAAATATATAATAACATAATCCTGTAATATTCTGGCATGACATGGTTATCAGATGATTTTACATGGCAAACTTGTTTGCATTTTATTGATGGATCAACTCTTTTGATGCCTTCTCTCCATTTCAATAGAATTTCATTGTCTTTTGTGAATCTATGACCCTCCTTCAGAAAAACTGCAGCCGGGGACACAACAAGTTTAAAGCATAGTTGGGTGAAATTCGCGAGTGTCGATCATGGTTACTAATGTAAACATGTGCAACGTAATGCGATTGAAGCGTCAAAGTGATTAAAACGTTACCGACAAGCACTTATGGAACACCAGCGACGTCTTCATGAAGAAATATTACGAATGCTCCCCATTATTTTAATTCTTTATATATTTAACTTCCGGTTGAAACGAATTTTGTGTCTGTTTTCAATTTACATTGTTTTGCTAAACAACGAAAATTTTATGACAATGTATGAACAATGCCGATTTTAACTGAAGATGTCAGCAGTATTTCTACATGTCGGGTAATGCGGAAACCAAATAGGAAGGGCCTTCTGGTATAAAACATTACAAGAAAAAGCTGTCCATGAGGGGTACACAAAATAAAAATCGCCACTTCGGCACCTAATCAAATTGGAATTATGTATCTGTATTTCCTAATTCTGTATATGTATAGGTACGTCACACATTTCTTTCGGCTATGGTGTAACGAGTTGGTCTGCGCTTAAGTTAGTCACGCTTGATGTGGAGTGCGGATTTAAACTCTTTGGGTATAGTGAAACACACTACCTAATCTTCTAGATGGTTCCAATCTACCGCAAAGTTCGAGATTACTCTGACGTCATACGGACGTCAGAGCTCGTCGCTTCTGGTGATCATGGTGAGGAATAACGGCCTTGGAATTATATAAATCGGGCATCAATCTGTTCATTTTTTATTTATCTCTTCATTTATGTAAGTTTTACCTGCATGCCAGCCTTTGTTTTTTTCATATTTTAACTGTTTTCACAGTGACCCATCGATTCAGACATTTTTTCTTTAATTTTCAAATGGACGTTAAGTTTCGAGACCTCAATACTCAAATATACAAATATTTTTCCTTTTCACCTCCTTTACAATGTTACAGGAGATCGATATTCAACATTTAGGAGTCAACCACGATATTTCACCTTCTTTACAGAAAATCTGTAATGCACTCGCATTTGTCTTTCAGTCAGGAATGAAGTAAGCCATTTGTGTATGTTTCCTCTTATACACAACTTTCGAGTTCGATGCATTTTCGTCAAAAACTCTTTATTTAGTGAACGTCATTTGTGCGTTTGGGCACGGCGGGTATGGTTGTCCTGCGAGGGAACGCTCTGTGCTGGTGATTCGGTCCTGACGGGTGCTGGTGGTCCTGATTCTATGCTGGTGGGTTGTTTGCATTGTATCAGAACGACAATAAACCGACTGTTTTGTTTTAATTTTTCAGTGATACGTCATACTTACCATGCAAAGTATATTACAACAATATTTTATTGCAAAAGTCGTGCAAGTTCGTTAAATGAAATTGTCCTGACGCTGTGCTGTTGATACGAAAATCGGTCCTGGTTCTGTGCTCCTATGTCCTGGTTCTGTGCCTTTATATTTTAGTCAAAAGTGGCAATTATTCAAGATCATTGATGCTTAACTGTTATTGACTTATTAGCTGTTACATGTGTTCTTAAAATTTACATTATTGTGAATCTGTTTACTGCAATCATGAGCCTGAACACTTCTTAGATGAGTTTGGATAATGAATTCAGTGTAATCTAAACATCTTGAATATTGTTTCTCTGACCAATTTTTATGATACTGTAGATACTTTTCTTTTTATTCACCCAAATGAAACTCAGCCTTGTTTCCGTGCGTTAGAATCATGTGTCTTCAGCAGCTACAATCAGATTTCTTTGTAAACAAGTAAGTGCTGACTAAACTGACTAGTCTATTATAGTATTGCGTTTTTTTTTAAATGTTTTATAATGGGTTTTTTTTTGGGGGGGGGGGGGGGGGGGGGTAAGAGGAACGTCTGAATTTGTCAGAGAATGAAGGTGATATAACTTAGATAACACTAACATAAATAAAAAAAATTAAGTTTTGCATTTTATAATCGCAAAAGAAAGTCTGCTGTCAAAGATTTTTGATAAAGAATTAAAAGGGGGGAGGTGAATGATGTGTTCTTATTTTCTATATTTAAATATATTTCATGAATAACAATACAAAAATACCTTAATTTTAATTAAAATTGAGTGAAAAACAGTGAACGGAAAAAAATACCAGACTAGAAATACTTTTAAGTTTTGTGTTCCAAACACACCTTCTCTGTCATTGTCTGTAGTAATGACTCGTTACTAAGGTATTTCACTTCACGCATTTATTTCATTTTTTTATACAGTGAATTCTTAGTACAAAAGCCAGATATATCAAACATTTGTTTTTTATTTATGTGTTTTCAGGACAAAACACTCAACTCAAACACTCCATGGAAGTAGAATGCGCTAAATTGAGTGCCCATTTTTACCCCCTCCCCCCTGTTGCTTGATGGGGAAGTATGATCATATATGCAATTTAAAAAACAAAGTTTTATCTTTTCGTGTAAGTTTATATTTCCGTTGAATTTAGACTTGTTTCGCCCTACAGAAAGTCGGTTTTGTTAAATGTGCTTTTAATTTCAAAAATAAAAATATCTCGTAGCTTCATACTACCAATTTAGTGATAATTATAAAAGTATATGAGATGCAAAAAAAAATAAGTATACACCTTTATTTAACTTTTCAAAGCCATGCCAGTTGAAAATCAAAGTACTGATGTACTGAACATCGGTTGACAGCTGTCTGATGGATATTATGATGTAGACTTGTCTCAGAAAAATATATCACATCTCTTTACAGATATAATTTCTTTTTCTAGGACAAATAGATACAACTCAGTATATTCTGGTTTATTGTTATTTATCATATTCATACTTGTTTATACTTGTTTATTACAACTACATGTATATATAATGTTCATGTATATGTATATATAATTTGTTCTACTATATAAATAATAATGCAGTACAAGTGCATATTGGACACTCTACTGAAATAA
This sequence comes from Mytilus trossulus, assembly GCF_036588685.1. NCBI lineage: Eukaryota > Metazoa > Mollusca > Bivalvia > Mytilida > Mytilidae > Mytilus > Mytilus trossulus. The sequence continues at coordinate 1,819,790 of NC_086385.1, forward strand.
TTCTATTTTTCTTATAGAATGGATTTGAGAAGACATTCGTATTTTCCCGCAAACTATGTTTAATCATCCATGCAGAGTTATCGTTCCTTGAGCTTACAAACGTTCTTGAGATAATCCTCTCCATGCGTGTGCATATATATTAATGTTTTTTTTCTTAATATGTATATGTTAGCGGCAATAAGTAAAATTAGGCATTAAGCTTAAATCCTAGGCAATAAGCTAACGCCTAGGCATTAAGTTATTGCCTGAAATTTTCAGGCATTAAGCTTATTGCCTGAAATCTAATGATGATTAATCATCCTATTGCCGAACATAATTTTAGGCAATAAGTAAACTAAAAAAAAATTTTTTAGCAGTTGACAAACAGAATTAACTGATACTTTTTAACCGGATTTTTGTAACAAAAATGTCGGTTATTGATTTTGGGATGTACGGCTTCAATCAAATGTTGTCCGTGCATTAACTCATTAACCGTTCAACCCGGTTACCTGGTTATCAACCCGTTTCGCTATGAGCTCACCTGTGGCGAGGGGCGGTGTGAGCTACATGTATTGACGTGGCATCCGTAATAACAAAAATAATGCCTATCTACCTTGCACTTTTCAGAAAATTCAGATTAGATTACGAAACTTGGTACAACAACATTTATAACCAATATGAGATTTTGACCAACACAATTTCCATTCAGGACATATATTCTTGTAACAACAAATAATTAAAAATGCAAAAGTATCGGTTTCAACCTCTTTAGTTTGTTTAATGATATATGAGACTACTTTCACACAGTGTGTTATAGTAGTCTCAGTGTTATAGCTGTCTGAATTATACATTATAAGGTAGTGATATATGTCGTATGCTACCGTTAAAAACGAAATTAGGTTAAAATAACGTAGCTAACTATAAGGAGACTCACATTATCCGATAATTTGATAGTGACCAATCTCTGTGTTATAGTAGTCTCAGTTTATATGTATATGAATATAATTATGAAAAATAGCATGGTCACCACTATGTGAAGTCCCTAGCTGTCATCTGAAGTTAATACTAAGCTTGTTGTTCGGTGTGAGTCAAGGCTCCGTGTTGAAGGCCGTACATTGACCTATAATGGTTTACTTTTTTAAAATTGTTATTTGGATGGAGAGTTGTCCCATTGGCACTCACACCACATCTTCCTATGTCTATAGCTCTAGAAATCGACAGATAGTCATGACATTTACAAAAAAATCTCTCTTGTTTTCGTAGTTTTTGTAGTTTTGTTTTACCTAAACAAATTGACACACACATAAGTATAGTATTTTTTGCAACAACATACCGACAATTACCATGCCTCACCAGGGTTGAATCTTAAAAGTAAATCAAACTCCATAAAAATTGTATTTAAATATTGTATTTAAATATTAAAAAAAGAAAATGTGCTTATGATTGCCAATGAGATAACTGAGATAACAACTATATGCATAAGTCACCTTTGTTCTAATCGTTCCAACAAAGTTATTGAGATTTTGTTGAGAATTTAACAATTTACGTAGAGTTTAATGCAAAGAATTTTTAAAGTCTTTCGCCAGAACATACCATATTTTTTTTCTTATCCAAGTTTAACTTCCATGCAATCCCTATTCCTTCATGATCATTAACTTGAAATACTTATCGGTATCTTCTCAATTAAGATGTCTGATTTATAAATAGTTATGAAATAACTGTTGTGAGCACAAGATTTACTGCACACTTTCAAAGTTCTGCTTCATCAAACATTATAACATGAACTTTATGATCGGTACGAGTGAGATTTTTATCTGAGACAACTTGGTTTATCTACCGTTGTTAGTTGAAAATGCGACTTTGAACAAGCTTTCACAGTAGCTATTCAATAATTGTTCTCTTAATGTTATTGTTTTATGTGATAAATTGTTGTGTTGTTACACTACTGTACCAATGAATAAGGAAAGGAGGAGGGGTTGGTTTGATGGAGTTGCGAGCGGTGTGTGGAACGCATATTTAACTGAATAAACCAGTCAAACCTTAATGTCAATACAAGACCCCCTCTTATAAATGTCGCTTTACTTTAAGCACCTTTTAAAACTGTTTAAGTTAACATATTATTTAAAGAATCATCAATTGAAGGGCATTTAATAGATATAGGAAGATGTGGTGTCAGTGCCAATGAGACAACTCTCCATCCAAATAACAATTTAAAAAGTAAACCATTAATGGTTAAAGTAAGGCCTTCAACACGGAGCATTGGCTCAGTGTATCTTGAATAAACCTATTATAATTAGATATATTTTTATCTGATATTGAACGGAAGATGTTGCTCATTTATGTAATGTGAGTTACTATTATTTGAAAACGCTTATAAAACAGCCACATGGATGCACTAAAGTAAAAATAGGAGTCACAGATCCGATTGAATACAATTATCAGCCAAATTTTAGTGATTTTGTAACATTTGTTTCAAATATGACAAACGTTTTACCCAAAATCATCAGCACCGTATCATGACCTACCAGCAATATGACAGGACCCACCAGCACAGTATCAGGACATAAATAAACTGAGAAAATGCAAAATTTTCTTTAATTGCACGGAATGTTCACAAAATGAATTTGTCTTTAGGGTTTGAGTATAGAAAGCGAACTTCATGAACGTTTTTGTTTTATTTTTCCAGTTCTAGATTTTCTGAAAAATGAGTACTTTTGTGCTACGCTTACTGAAACGGTTTAGAGGGTCATTTTTTAATGGTTTGCTTATTAACCCATATGAAACAAAATTGAAAAACCTCAACAGTTTCCTTCCATTTTTTATGAGAGAAAACGTCAAAAATCATCATTTTCGTCTTTGTTAACATTTTTTCAATGATCACCAGCATCCGTCAGGACCGAATCACCAGCACAGAACGTTCTCTCGTAGGACCACCATACCCACCGTGTAAGGGGTGTCGTCACGTCCATTCCAATGTTGAACGAGTGCTTGGGAAATTCTATATTGTACGAATTATTCGGCAAATTGAATTAACAAAATTAACAATCAGCACTGCTGTCATTATGGAATTGTCATTAAGTACCTACAGAACAACCATTCTGTCTAGTTTATCCTGCACAATGACGATCACTAAAACGATTGATAAACGTAAATAGTGCATACTTATGATCAGTTTTGGTTGATGCCGTCAAATATTTTTTTTGTACAAGTCAGCATGAGGTAAAATGTATCAAAAATACTCAAATTATGTTACGTTTCAATATTTTGGGTAAATTAAAGGAGGACATGCTGGCATCCTATGCCAAATTTATGGGAACAATAATTTGTTTTTATTGTGCTGCAATATTAATGTCCATGGTATTATACATTGAATCCTGACATAAAACATATAGCTGATTTACTATGCGGGTATATAGATTTACAAATTAAAGTGCACATATGGTTAGTTTTGATTAATGGGGTCTTTTTTTTTGGCATGAGGTATCAAAACTACTCAAAGTTTGTTACGTATATAGTTATCAAAGGTTCCAGGATTATAATTTAGTACGCCAGACGCGCGATTCGTCTACATAAGACTCATTGGTGACGCTCGTATCAAAATAAGTCAAACAAGTACAAAGTTGAAGAGCATTGAGGACCTAAAATTCGAAAAAAAAGCTGTGCCAAATACAGCTGAGGTAATCTATGCCTGGGATATTAAAATCCTTAGTTTTTCGAAAAATTCAAAGCTTTGTAAGCAGGATATTTATAAAAGTTACCACATTATTGATATTCATGTCAACACCGATATGTTGACTACTGGGCTGGTTTAACCTAAAAGAAATGTCCACCAGCAGTGGCATCGACCCAGTGGTGTAAATAGTTATCAAAGGTACCAGTATTATATTTTAGTACGCCAGACGCGCGTTTCGTCTACATAAGACTAATCAGTGACGCTCATATCAAAATATTTATAACGCCTAATAAGTACAAAGTTGAAGAGCATTGAGGACCTAAAATTCCAAAAAATCTTGCAAATTACGGCTAAGATAATTTATGCAGGGGATATGAAAATCATTAGCTTTTTCGAAAAATTCAAAGTTATGTAAGCAGGAAATTTATAAAAATGGCCACATTATTGATATTCATGTCAACACCGATATGTTGACTTCTGGGCTGGTGATACCGTCAGGGACGAAACGTCCACCAGCAGTGGCATCGACCCAGTGGTGTAAATAGTTATCAAAGGTACCAGAATTATAATAAGGTACGCCAGACGCGCGTTTCGTCTTCATATGACTCGTCAGTGACGCTCATATCAAAATATTGATAAAGCCAAACAAGTACAAAGTTGAAGAGCATTCAGGACCCAAAATTCCAAAAAAATGTGCCAAATACGGCCAAGGTAATGTATAAATATTTTGAATAAAAGGAGGGCATGCTGGCACCCTAAATTTATGTGAAAAAAATTGTGTTGTTATTGCATTTCAATATTGCTGTCCATTGTATTGTACATTGAATCCTGACATATAACATATGGCATATTTACTATATGGGTATATAGATTTACAAATTAAAGTGCACATTCAGTCAGTTTTGGTCGATGCGGTCAAATAATTTTGTTGTACAAATCAGCATAAGCATGATAAGGTATCAAAACTACTGAAATTGTTTTACGTATCAATATTTTGAATAAAAGGAGGACATGCTGGGACCGTAAATTTATTCTTACAAAAAAATGTTTTTATTATAAAAAAAGAAGATTTGGTATGATTGCCAATGAGACAACTATCCACAAAAGACCAAAATGACACAAACATTAACAATTATAGGTCACCGTATGGCCTTCAACAATGAGCAAAGCCCATACCGCATATATTCAGCTATAAAAGGCCCCGATAAGACAAATTGAATGTAAAACAATTCAAACTAACGGCCTTATTATGTAAAAAGATTGAACGAAAAACAAATATGTAACACATAAACAAACAACAACCACTGAATTACAGGCTCATGACTTGGGACAGGCACATACATAAATAATGAGGCGGGGTTAAACATGTTAGTATTGCAATATTGCTGTTCATAGTATTATACATTGAATCCTGACATAAAAAAAAATTGGCTGATTTACTATGCAGGTATATAGATTTACAAATTAAAGTACACATATAGTCAGTCTTTGTTGATGCGGTCAAAGTCAGCAGTCAGCATGGGGTATCAAAACTACTCAAATTTTGTAACGTATCAATGTTTTGAATAGAACGAGGACATGCTGGCATCCTAAATTGATGCGAACAAAAATTGATTATTGTATTACAATATTTCTGTCTATTGTATTATACATTGAATTCTGACATAAAAAAATATGGCTGATTTAGTACATGTATGCGGGTTGTACAAGTCAGCATGGGGTATCAAAACTACTCAAATTTTGTTACGTATACATGTTTTGAATAAAAGAAGGACATGCTGGAATCCTAAATTGATGCGAACAAAAAATTGGTGATTGTATTACAATATTTCTGGATATTGTATTATACACTGAACCCTGACATAAAACAAATATGGATGATTTAGTATGCTGGTATATAGATTTACAAATTAATGTGCACACATGGTCAGTTTTGGTTGCATCAATGCGATCAAATAATTTTGTTGTACAAGTCAGCATGAAGTATCAAAACTACTTAAATTTTGTTACCTATCAATATTTTAAATAAAAGGAGGACATGCTGGAACTGCTGTTCTGCTGTTGTTGTCTCTTTGACACATTCCCCATTTTCATTCTCAATTTTACTCTACATTTTTGCGAACAAAATTTATAGTCATGTGATTTCAAATTATTGCTGATTGTGGCTGTATAGTTCAAGAATGTATAACTAACAAGGACGTATAAACTAACATCAAATATATGTCTTTTCAAAGTTATATATAATGAAGTGCAAATATGATTGAATTTGATATCGGTATCGGAATATGCACCCGTTATCACTGTAACCAAGATCGATTTTATAATTTATGGATTGTCTGATCACAGATAATTTTGTGTTACAAGCAACGTTTTGTGCATACTTAATTTTCAAATATTTGTATTCAATCCTGTTTATATAACGGAAGTAATAATTTTACTTTATTTTCGATGTTCATACTACGAAACAAAGATATTCAAAAATATTTTTTTAAAATCGATGTAAAGCGGTCCTGGTTACAAGTTAACTTATAGTGTTGAGCTAACTTGGAAACAGGTCTGGTTTTGATCGGATTTGTCAAAGCAAAAATTAACTCAGTTTAACTTTGTGGCAGGACTGGTTTCGAAGTTAACTCATGTTAACTTTACGGCAGGACTGGTTCCGAAAATAAATTACAAAAAGACTAGTTAGAAGTTAACTTATATCAATACCGGACCTGTTTCCCAATTAACTTTTTGGCAGCCATAAAAACAGTCCTAGAACAAACTCCGCTTTTCAAGTTCACTAAATTATGGTCCTAGGACTGGTCAGAGCAGTCCTAAATCCGGTCACATGTTAACTTTGACCAATCCAAATGACTGGTTATCTGGTTGACTTGCTGTACAGGTTAGGACTGCACCCATCTGTACTGGCTACCCTCTCTGTCTGGTAAATGACGACCTAAAGGCTCGCATAATTGACGAGTTTTTGCCGATGAAGGTTAAACTCGACAGTGGTCTATTTCGTACTGGTCTATTTTGTGCAGGAGTCTATCATGAGGTACAGTATCTAATGCTTTGGAAATATACTAGAGATGTTTGCATTTCTCCATTCATCTGGAATATTGATTTCATTATAAAATTATAGTTATCTTGTACCACTCCAAACTCGAAGGATTTCATCTGAATGTTTACAATAATAAAAACATGGTGAAACATCAAAATGCTATAGAAACTAAATTTGATATGATTGCAAATGACAAAACTCTTTACCGGAGACCGAATTACATAAAATCAGTAATATGACCTTTATGAGCAAAACCCATATTTGCATATTTCAAGGTATAAATAGTCCCACCATGAAACATACATGTGAAACCTTTTAAAGGAGAATACTGACAGCCTGATATGTGTAGAAAAGAATAGAATAGAAAATTTATATACAGCAACAAAAACAATTAATAATTTATAACATTCAAATATTTATTCAAATATTTATTGTCATGTAAACTCTGAACAATAAGTTTGTGACAAATAATATAAACATACACACAATACTTTTAACAAACAAAACCTTGTAAACAAAAAAAAAAAAAGCAAAACAATCTATCTATATGATATATAAATATATTTTATAAATAAATCAAGAGTCCCCTGTCCTCAGTTATAATGCCTGTTTAAAATAAGATCCTAAGCTTTCTACTTCTTTTGAGGTTGATGGACAAAGAAGATATTTGACTTTTTCATTATCTTGCCAGGACGTAAAATCTGGCATATGTTTAATTACATTTGCTATAAAGTCATCTCTTAGTTTAGTATTTTTTTTTGCAGTATAAAATAAAATGGGCTTCATCCTCCATTGTATTACAGGATGTGCATGGTTTTTTTCTCTTGGTATTTTTAAATGTCTTCCTTTTTCTATCATAAAATTATGATCGCTAATTCTCACTTTTGTTATGTAACTTCTCTTGTCAAAAGATTTACAGTTTAAGTAGTTTTCTATTTCTAAAATTTGCTTTAAACTTTTATATAAATACAATTTACTTTTTTTAACAATTTTTTTCTCCAAACTTTTGTTCAAATATATTTGTGTAGAAATTTAGCTATTTTTCATTTAAAAACTCTGCATCTAAATCATTAATAAATAAATTTAATAAAGTAGGACTCAATGGATCCCCTTGTTTAACCCCTTGTGTGATTTCAAAATATTCTGAATGCCACTCTTGACGTTTGAAGGCAGATTTTGTTTCCTCATACTGTCCTTATTTAAATATTAAATATTTTTTCCCTGCTCCTGCCTTATACAGTTTATAAAGTAAAGCTTTTCTCCAGACAGCATCAAAAGCCTTTTTAAATCTACAAAGCATGCATACATTTTATTTTTATTTTTGTGTAAGTATTTGTTTATTAAAGACTTAAGCACAAATATACTAACAGAGGTTCTGTGATTTTTTCTAAAATCAAATTGAGTATTACTTTTAGTATTTTCCATCAGTTTAATCAATGTTTCATTTAATATAGCATTAAACAACTTTGGTAAGCAACTAATCAGAGATAATCCCCTGTAATTATTAGGATCAGTTTTTACTCCTGATTTATGCAATAAAATTAAGTATGAGTACTACATTTTGATGGGTAAATACCTGTATTCAAAATAAGGTTAAACAGTTTAACAATACTTTTGATAGATACATTTTTACTAGATTTTACTTTTTCATTTGTAATGGTAACTGGCCCAGGCGCTTTTTCCTTTTTTAGCTTACTAATAACATTTTTTTATTTCAGAGTATTTTATTGGAACATCTGTTTCTCTATTAGATATTATGTTCTTTTCAATATAAACAAGTTGTTTTTCTATTTCCTCTTTCCATGTTATATTTACAAATGTGGGTTTTCCTTGGTCCTGAATATGCTTCGTAAGTATTTCCCAATAATCTTTAGGTTCCTTATCAAAACTATCTGTTAATGAGTTAAATATTTTCTCTCTGTATTGTGTTTTTTAAAGTTAACCACTTTTTTTTTAAAACTTTTTAACAATTCAAAATATTACTGTTTAAGTTGATTATTTGGGTATTTTTTAAGTTTATTTCCAACCCTGTTTATTTCTTTTTTTTTGTCTCATATACACAATTGTCTGACCAAACCTGTCTTTATTTTTTTCTCTTACTTTTAATTCTTTTTTGTAATTTTACAAGTAATATCAGAGATATTATCAAAAATGTTAGTTTAATTTTCAGTTGCACCATTAACCCCTTTTTGATTTTCCTGATACTCATTAATTCGAACTTCATGATATCATTTTTTATATGCTCTAACATAAAAGCTTTAAGTAGCAAGTTGTGTGAATTATCAGTCCATTCATATCTTTTCAAATATTTCCATTTTTTTCTATATGACTTTTAAGGTCAAAAGTATGTTTTATATTACAATTTAATGTTCACTGAATCTGTACAATGATCTGACAAGTAAGTAAAATCATCAGTTTTAAAGTATTTCACTGAGGACAGGAGATTTTCACTTATTAATGCATAATCTACAGCACTGTATCCATTTATTGACATAAAAATATAGTAGCCTAGGCCTCCCCCTATACATCTGCCATTTAATATGCGTAACCTTGAGGCAATACAGAGTTCTAATAAGGATGTAACTTGTACATTTGTTACATTATCTTGATTGTTTCTAGAAACTTCAGTATCAACTTCATAATAATTTGGTATTAGATTTTTTGCATCAAAATTATTTATTTGAGAAGAATCTCCTGTAATAAAATCAGGACATTTACCACTCCTTGCATTCATGTCCCCCATTAAAAGTAATTTTCCTTGTTTTGCAAAAGTACTGATCTCATTTTCTAAAAAAGCTATAATCATTTTCAAAATAGTTTGAATCTATAGGTGGAATGTATAATGCACATAGATATAAGTCTTCTTTGAAACCAAAGAATTCCTTTTCAAGTTCTAGCCATAATCTATTTTGTGATTTTGTACCATTAATATTGGTAATACCTTTTGCTCTTTATTTTTTGTATAGACAATAATTCCTCCACTATGTCGACGTGTTTTTTTTCTTTTTGCGTATTTTTAAGAAAGTATTATAATTTGATATTTTATAATCTTTACACTCCCCTTTCCAGGTTTCAAGTAATATATTTATGTCACTTTGAGTTTTATCTATAAAAAATCATCTTGAATTTTGTTCATATGGCCACGCACATTCCAAGCAGAAATAGTTAAATAGCGTTTATTCTCATGAGTTCCCATCATCATATTCCTTTCTTTTTTTTTTAGGAAAATAAATGTTTGACTTTTCTACTCTTTACACAAGTATTCCACATTCCAGAGTAAAAGACAAATTGAAAGAGTTGGTATTGCTTTGCTTCATAAAAAAGAATGATTAACGTAGATACAACTACAGCCATACGCGTTTTTAATATGTGGCATTATTTGCTCTGCTCGTTTTGGATAGTTTGAAATATATTATATAGAAATTGCATGAACAATTGAAATCTAAAGACAATTCAACGTTTTGTTTAATCATATTTCAACAAGCACTAACCAACAAAAATAATGAACACGAATGTGTCTATAGTACACGGATGCCCCACTCGCACTATCATTTTCTATGTTCAGTGGACCGTGAAATTGGGGTAATTATTTTTATTTGGAATTCAAATTAGAAAGATTATATCAAAGGAAACATGTGTATTTTAAAGTTTCAAGTTGATGTTACTCTAAATTCATCTAAAACTACCTTGACCAAAACTTTAACCTGAACTTCGCACTATCATTTTCTATGTTCAGTGGACCCTGAAATCGGGGCAAACATTTTTAACTATGATTTGGCATTAAACTTAGAAAGATTATATTATCATGATTATGGGGAACATGTGTACTAAGATTCAAGTTAATTGGACTTCAACTTCTTCAAAAACTACCTTGACCAAAAACTTTAACCTAAAGCGAACGGACGCACAGACCAGAAAACATAAAGCCCCTCTACTATCGTAGGTTGGACATAACAATTAGTGTTACTCAGTCAATACAGAAGAAGTGCAAATTTCAACTGTCAATTTGTTAATCTTTTATTTCAAAACTGCAGCATACAACATATTTAAATCAAGATCAAACTTAATGATATACTTTTCCTGGTTAATTTTGTTTTTAGTCACTAACTCAAACGTTTCCGTATACGCCAAACAATTTAATAGTTTGTACGAAAAAGAATATATATAAAATCAACGGTACCAATTTTGTTGCACCAGATGCGCATTTCGACAATACATGTTTCTTCAGTGATGCTCGTGGCCAAAATATTTGAAATCAAAAGCTTATATAAAAGTTGAAGTGCTATAATCCAAAAGGTCCGAAAAGTATAGCCAAATTCGTGAAAGGAATCAGAGCTTTGCATGAGGGAGATACATTCCTTAATTTATAATAATTTCTAATATTTTAATAACACAAAAAAATCCGTATTTTCATGCCAGTACCGAAGTACTGGCTACTGGGCTGGTGATACCCTCGGGGACTAATAGTTCACCAGCAGAGGCATCGACCCAGTGGTAGTAATAAAATCAACTGTACCAATTTTGTTGCACCAGATGCGCATTTCGACAATACATGTCTCTTCAGTGATGCTCGTGGTCATATGAACGTTCAATTTTTTCTTTACAAACGAAAAAAGTTTAAAAAAAATGTAGGTCTATTCTACGTTTAAAGTTGACAAACAATAATGTGTTTGGCAATCACTTATCATATTTCTTTTTAGCTTTAAATTTAAATGAATGGTATAGGTTTACTACCCGCTCGAATGATTTCTTTGTTGAAGATCTCACTGTATTTCAATAAGCTTCGATGTACCGATAGGTTTTGACACGTGAATTTAGTTAAAATTCACTGCAAGCTTATTTGATTGGACTTGAACAAAAAATGTTTGTTCATGTGACTTTAAACCTTTCTATATAAAAAGGATACATATCATAGCCCGCCATCTTAAATAGGGATTGATTCAAAATAGCTGAAGTGTGTGAATAAAAGTGAAATATCTGTGCTGCAGAATATTGTAAAACTAGTTTTTTTTTAGATGACATCCAAAAGATACGATTGGAGTTATATTTTTCTTCCAAGGAAAACTTATCTCAGGAAATTCATTTCTAAAGAGAATGAATAGTTGACGATAGTTGGTAAGCATAGTTTACACATATTAACTGTCCATTTTAAATCATGAAATGAGGGAATGGCGACGGCCGGACACGTTTCACTTCAAAGGCTTTTTCAGCAAGACATTTTGATGGTTTCTCTTTTATCTAACATGTTATCTTTTTTTCACAATATAATCTTTTTAGCAGCTTTAATACAATGTACGCATATCAAGTATATACTTCAAGCTGTCGTTTTCAATAATTACCTGTTCTTATACTTGTTTATTTGGGTATCTGTTTTACTGCCTTAACCTTCGATTTTGCTTGTAAGCTTTACATCATACTCGTGTTATTTATTTGTCTTTTTATTAGCACAATAATTTGTTTTTCTCATAGAAAGAAGAATATATGAATACATAATATTGACCTTCACTAAATATTCTAGATTATGTTTGAATAATTTCAATTTAAAGTCGACCAGTCCCAATCATCAAACGGCAATAACAAAAAATATTTCAAGGAATAATACATTTACATTTGAAACTTAAATTTTCTTATGTATCTTGTTACTATGTAATCATTTTTTTTAAATACTGAAACTTTTCATGAGTATTATTATTTTCAAACTTCAACTTAAATTGTTTCTCCTGATTCGTTATTCGATATAAACACTAAAATAAGAACTTATCTTTTTCATACAACAAAGGAAAATCAGTAACTGACTAATTGAAACAACACACAAACGAAAGCCAATCTTTACAATGAACAGAAACAGGTGAAAATATTTTGCTTTTTAAATTGGGATTTTTTTTCAAATATCGATATATTTAATATTTCATACACTTTCAAGGACTTTAAATTTGAATATTTTCAGTCCTGCCAACCACAGTCCGATTCTAAGCAGCATCATTATACTAGTAGAATACAATCGCATTTGAAGTTCAACTTATCTTATTCATCTTCTTTCTACATTTCTATGAAGAAAAAAAAACAACGAAATTTTAACTAAAAAGTAAAAACCAAAAATACTGAATTTCGAGGAAATTTCTTTACCAAATGGCACACTCAGGGTTAAATGACCCTTTTTCATATTCATTTTCTATAAAAAGATAACATAAATATGCCGTTTACGTCATGGAATATCTAAATTTGCTTATTATGCTTATGTTTCATATTATTTTTATTATTTTCAAAATTAGATAGTATCATACAGGTATAAATCATCTTCTCTACAAAAGAATGGTAATTTGATTTAACCATTTTACTTTTGATGGATGTCCTCCTTTTTTTATAATTGATTAAGCCTATTTAAATGATTTTTTCTCGAGTTCTATTGATAAGTCTTTAGTAGACGAATCGCACAACAGGCTGAAATTACCAAAAGAACAATACAAAATCAGTAATTTAAGTTGAGTAAAAGTGTTTAAGCCAAAGAAATGTTTTAGAAGAAAAGGTAAACCTGAAGTGAGAATAATAATGACCTATAATTTAGTTTTTTCTCATGTTAACTAGTACACATATATAGTTATGCGATTATAAAAAAATATATTAATAGAAGAAAACAGATAACATTTTTTTAGAAAAAAATCAACTGATTATCATGATTATGAAGTTATGTTGCAAAAGTAAATTTACATTTGTTCAAGAATTCAATATTATAAATTGATAGTGAAAATTTCAAAAGATACATTATCATCCATATTTTATAATATTACAAAGCTAACTTTCCAATATCGAAGTAAAAGGTTCGGGGAGGGGGGATCCCGCTAAAATGTTTAACACCACCACATTATTTATGTATGCGCCTGTCCAAAGTCAGGAGCCTGTAATTCAGTGGTTGTCGTTTGTTTATGTGTTACATATTTATTCGTTAATGTTTTTATAGAAATAAGGCCGTTAGTTTTCTCGTTTGATTTATGTTACATTCTCTTATCGATGCCTTTTATAACTGACTATTCGGTATGGGCTTTGCACATTGTTGAAGGCCTATAATTGTTAATGTCTGTGTCATTTGTGTCTTTTGTGGACAGTTGTCTCATTGGCAATCATACTATATCTTTTTTTTATGTACAGCTTTATAATGTACATGTTTTAAGATGTAACGAATTTATCTTACCGACTATCTTAAATTATAATTCTGGTACCTTTGATAACAATTAACGTATAGGGGTAAATTCAGTAAAAAATCTCCCATTGACTTTAATGCTAATCTATGTGTGGAAATAAATTTATACCTGATTTACCTTTAGAAATTAAAATCTTTCATATATCATTCATGAAAGTACAAATGTAGCCCTATCTTTTGCAACAATAAAAACCTAGGGTCATGCGGCATTTTTGGGCATTTACATGGCCTTGTTTACAAACAATTTAGATTCGCACTGAATTCCCATACTGACCCCCATTACTTTTCAACCCTGAAGGGGACAAAAAATTCAACTCTAGTTTTGATCCATCTACCAAAAAATATTTATTACAAACATTATCTGCCAATAAGAAGACCATATAACTTCAGTGTTATACACAAAGCTCTCCCCTGAATGGGCGGTCCCTGATGACGTATATTTATTTACTGAATTTACCCCTATTAGATTTAGACTAGTGACCTATCAAAATGAGGAAATCTTCAATATTGTTAGCATTTAGAAACAACTTCCATTGATCCTACAAAAACAGATGCCAGAAATAACAACTTGTTAGGTTTAAATATGTTTTATGAATTTATTTCCATCTTAATCTCAGTTTCTTTGTCTATTGAAACCTTTAATATTTTCTTCTCGGTACCGTTTTGTTTTTATAAAGGGGCATAACACCACTACGAACCGTGTATGACCTTTTAACCTTATATATAATATAAAGGGACGTCACTATGGAAAGCCAACGGGGTCAAAATTCTTAATTCGTAACTTGTAACTGTGTAATTTCTAAAGTGTTAATTCGTAAATTGTTAATTTGTAACGTGTTACTGTGAAATTTATAATGCTTAATTCGTAAATTGTCAATTTGCAAATTGCACCTTTGTAGTTTCAACATTCTTAATCGGTAAATTATTATTTTGTTACTTGTAACTGCGCAATTTCATAATGCTTCATTCGTAAATTGTCGATTTGTACTTTTGTATCTTTGTATCAAAATTAAACATTTTCATTTGTTAATTGTCAATTTGTAACTTAAAATAAATTTAATAAAAATATCGATATAATGGAACAATAAAATTGATAATTTGTATTTTTATAATTTACTATGGTAACCATAGATAAAATTAACATCACAAATAACCTCTCTTTCCCGCGGGTGACTACGCGTAGGCAGAATAACTGTTAGGGGATGTCTTTGAACTGATAAACAAAACAACGTCAGCCAATCACAAGATGCGTAACACCCAAAATTAAATGATTATACAATGCAATAACTTTGGAGGTAGTATCAATAGTATTAACAACTGCCTACACTTTATACAATTATCGTCCCTATTTAAAAAAAAAATCAGATTATTTCATGTATTGTTTAAAAAAAAGTAGCTTACGTAGATACATTTTTATGTCTCTTGGAGGATAAATCGTACTTTAGAAAAAAAAGCTCTGATTCAAACACAAATATCTGTGAAACAGGCATTGTCAAGATTGATTGACAATATATTTCATCAGTGTGGAGGACATATTGTGCAATTCATTATTTCTATGGAAACCAACTGTACTCCACTTTTGCCGATTTTTCCTTTAATAATATAAGACTCGCCACTGGGTGTGCATTTCGTCCTCGAAATGTCAACAGCCCAGTAGTCAGAACATCGGTCCTAACATCAATTGTATGGTCATTTTTCTCAATTTCCTGTAACAAAACTTTTAATTTTCGAAAAAATAAGAATTTTCGTTTCCTAGGAATAGATTAACATAGCCGTGTTAAGAACATCTTTTTAGGAATTTTGGGTCCTCACTTTGCACTTGTTTGGCTGTATAATTTTTTTATCTGAGCTTCACTGATGAGTCTAATGTAGACGACACGCGCGTATGGCGTATTGAATTATAATCCTGGTACCTGTGATAAATATTCTTATATAAATAGGATACACATCATAGAACGCCTTTTTTAAATAAAGATCATGAACGGGAAGCTCAATACCAAAAAAAGTTTTCATTTCCGATCGTTAAATATCCATTTTTAGATGGTGAAGTTTCCTTGTCACCATCTTATGGTGTTTATATATCTCAACTTGTATAATTCGCTCGTGTTTGTAACAACGTTTTAGATTTTAGCGAGAAAAATGTACGGATTACTGAAAAAATATTACACCAGGATTTTCGATATCACTAACTAGGCAAAACATTTACTCAATTTTATCATCGGTATAAGGAAATAATTCGTAAATATAACTCAACATGCAGACATCTTATACGTTCAAGTATTTCACATCCAATCCTTTATAGTAATATTCTTTACAAAGCACACAAATGTCAACATTCACCTCAAAAGCTTACAAAACCTTTGAATAGACTTATGAAGATATAGTTACGATACTGTTGTCAGGTCATTAAAGATTGCATATTTTGGCGTAAATATTGATTCACCTTTACGGGGTTTGCATCGGAACTAAACACATTTATTCAAAAAACAGTTTTTGGCATGACACGGGTTATGCTCTTCTCATATCTGTTATGATAATATGATACTAAACCCCTACAATAAGGATTGTGCCTGATGTTCATATGATGGAATCATAATCTTTCAGTCAGTTTAATTGAATGCTGGAGCTGGCAGTCAACTGCTAGTAGTCTGTTGTTAATTATGTATTATTTTCATTTTGTTTATTTTCTTGGGTTACATCTTCTGACATCAGACTTGGTCGTTTCTTGAACTGAATGTAAATGTGCGTAATGTGATGCGTTTAATTTTCGACATTGGCTAAGGGTATAGGGGAAGGGTTGAGATTTCACAAACATGTCTAACCCCGCCGCATTTTTGCGCCTGTACCAGGAGACTCTGGCCTTTGTTAGTCTTGTATTATTTTAATTTAAGTTTCTTTGGAACTTAGTATGTCGTGAAAAATTACTGAACTAGTATATATTGGTTTTAGGGCCAGCAGAAGGACGCCTCCGGGTACGGGAATTTCTCGCTACATTGAATACTTGTTGTTTTTTCTAATGTCGGGTTGTTGTCTGTTTGGCAAATTCCCCATTTCCATTCTCAATGTTATCATGTTATGTTTTTGAATACATTATAATGACTTATACTTAATATTCTAACTTTTATTTGAATATTCATATTTAAGGTCAACCAGTCCCATTCGTAAACGGCAATATAAGATATGTTTTTCAACCATTACATTTGAAATGCAAATTTTCTTATGTATCTTGTTACTATGTGATTACTCATTTAAAAACTAAAACTTTTGATTGAGTATTATTATTTAAAAAAATCAACTTAATGTTTTCTCCTGATTCATTATTCGTTTTAACACCAAATAAAATATTCCGTGTATGTCGCTGAATTTCATTGTCAATGTGTGTCATTATTTGCCGTGCTCGTTTTGGATCATCTCAATATAACATATTCATGATATTAAAATTGCAAGAACAATCGAAATCTTAAGATAATTTAACGTTTTGTTTTATTATTTATCAGTTTTGAACAAGCAATAACCAACAAATATACATGCTAAGTAACTCAGTAAATACAGAAGAAATGCAAATTTTAACTGTCAACTTGTCACTAATATAATACTTACATGTAAAAAAAACTGTCTGACTTACAATAATGTGTTAGGCAATTACCGATCATATATCTTTTTAGTTTTCAATTTAAATGAACGGTATAGGTCTACTTCCCGCTCGGATGATCTCATAGTTGAAGATCTTACAGTCAACAATTTAATGTTTTGTCAATTATTTAAATATAAACCGTGTTCGAAGACCCTTTATACATTATAATATATACTTTATTTTGCATAATTTCAAATTTCCGTTAAAGGTCATGTCATGTGTGTATGCTAATCACCGTTGTCTTGATTAAATTTTGAGTTTGAAAAAGGACCATAACTTTAACACTCGTGTAAACAAAATGCCTTACAAGAGTTATAAATCATTAATCTGTAATATATGCTGATCTTTTGTTATTTTTACAAAATTGTTTTTTAACAATTTGTTATTTCGTTGCATTTGATCTTGTTCTTTGTTGTGAAAATATTTAGCAAAACATTCTGTCACATTAACTCAGAAAGTGTTCAACTGATTGTCATTGTTCGTTCTTATGTTCACATGTGTGGTAAGGGTTGGCATCACGCTACTATGTTAACCCCCACCGCAACATAATGTATGTATGTGTTCCATTCAGGAGCCTGTAATTCAGTGGTGGTCGATTGTTGATGTGTTATATAGATATATGAAGATGTGGTGTGAGTGCCAATGAGACAACTCTCCATCCAATTAACAATTTAAAAAGTAAACCATTATAGGTTAAAGTACGGCCTTCAACACGGAGCCTTGGCTCACACCGAACAACAAGCTATAAAAGGCCCCAAAATTACTAGTGTAAAACCATTCAAACGGGAAAACCAACGGTCTAATCTATATAAACAAAACGAGAAACGAGAAACACGTACATATTACATAAACAAACGAAAACTACTGTACATCAGATTCCTGACTTAGGACAGGTGCAAACATTTGCAGCGGGATTAAACGTTTTAATGGATCCAAACCTTCTCCCTTTTTCTGAAACAATAGCATAACATCACAACATAAAAAAACATACGATAAAATATCAATTGGCAGACTTAACTCAATCAAAAAACGTATGATTACACAATGAACGAATAAATTTGATCTGCGATATCTGAAAACAAATGCACAGTTAATTAAATATTAGAGACAAACATTATATATGTTTGTTTTTGTTAGGCTGTTTTTACTGTATTAGGCCGTTAGTCTTATTTGTTTAAATTGTTATTCCCTAGTCATTGTGGGGTCTTTTATAGCTGACTATGCAGTATGGGCTTTGTTTATTGTTGAATGACGTACGGTGACTTATAGATGTTAATGTCTTGGGCATTTAGTCTCATTGTGGAGAGTTGTCTCATTTGACACTCTACGTATACTTAGTTCATTTTAATTTTATACTTATTGAAAAAGAAGGCCGAAAGTTTCTAGAGAGCCAGTCAAACTTATAGATTGATAATAAACTGACTTGCCATGGATACAAAATAAAAAGATAAACAGACTATCATGATTTCCTCAATAGACAGTTGCGACTCATAAGATAGAATGTAAGCCAAGATTTTCAAATGGTGAAGTTGAAATAAACCCCCACGTAATTTTACGGAAGCCATCAATAATTGGTTGAGTGTTATGGACTAACCGTTTAACAGATGATATCTGATATTTCGATTGACTGTCCCCTTGGTATCTGTCGACCCACTTTCAGATTAGATGATTTTGTAAAAGTTAACGGACGACGACGGACGGCGGACGCAAACGGCGGAAGGCGGACACAAATTGATAAGTAAAAATCACTTGACCCTTCTGGGCCAGGTGAGCTAAAAAGAAAATTGCAAAATTTCTTAAATTTTACTTTTTATATATCCCAGTGAACTTAAATTTACGGATCATACGGACACTAGAAGGCTGCCTTATACCTTGTTATTCCTCAATATTTCCACAGATGAACGACTTCAAACTAAAATATATTACAAACAAAACGAATTCCACTTCAAAAATTATAAAGTTATGCTCGTGCATGTCACCCTATTCAGATGTCAAATACAAGATTGTGCTGTTATGAGGAGAAAGATTGAAAACGACCGTGTTTAGTTTATCCAGCGTTCATGTATTCGGTAACAAAGTTTTATTTGTAATTCTGACCAAATATTGTGTTGTGTCTTAATGTTTGTACATGTTGTAACGATTTTATTTTATTTTTCTCATCGTGTGTTAAAGTAAATATAATTACGAACCTAGTTTAGTTGAATGCTTCTGGGTTTAAGCAACTATGCGCACAAGATTCATTTATTTTACACAGTTTGATTTTGGAAGAAAGGCCGACCTAGTTAGCTGCACTTTAACTTACACAGTTCTGTATTGATATTATATTAATTGTTTTAAAATACACCAAATAACATATTTAGAAACCTAATCTTGATTTTTATCCAATTCTTAAAAAATTATCTGTTGCATTACATTTTGTGGCGTTGATGTGTTCGTGTGACAGACTAACTCTACCAAGCTGTTTTTGTGTAATGCCCTTAATTAATTTAAGTTATTCGCTGTTTTTCTGTGGTTGACCTGTCGAAGTGTTCTATGATTATACTATTTATGTATGTATTTCCCTGTCTTGGATGTTCTTGCGTTAATTTTTACTGTATTTCAGTCATGTAATGTTGTCATTTTACCTGAATATCTAACATTGCCATAGAGCTTGGAGGTTTTTGCTAGTCATACAATCAGGTTGAATCCACCATTTTCGTTCTTAAGATGTCCTGTACCAAGTCAGGAGTAAGGCAGTTGTTATCTAGTAGTTCGTTTCTGTGTATTTTGCATTGTATTTTTTTTTGTATACTGCAGTGTTCTTTTGTTTAGATTTTAAGTTAATGTGTTTTAATCGGTTTAGTTTGCAACCCGTATTTGTTTTCTTCTTTTAATCGATTTATTGTTGCCTTTATTTATCGACCAAGTGCAAAGAAATACAATTAACCCTTCGTCAAATATCTTGATAAAACATTTTTTTTTGCAGAGTTCACCTAAAACGAATATGTAAAATCAACATCATATATCCCCACAATATGATTGACAATAAAGAGAGACGTGCCAGACTTGGTTGTTTTGTACTTGAACTTTTTCCGAATATACTGCGATTTTCGGTATCGCATTACATGATAAAAAAAGGGTTATCAAACAAGTACTGTAACAATATAAGATGTCCGTCTGTGTTTACGACAACCGAACTACTTTTGATACAGGAATTACCGAACGTTGATAATTTTACAATACAGCTTTGTTATAAATTGATCACATTTGAAGAATTACTTCCAACACCATCAAAAGGTTGGGGAAAATTTCCAGATTCTAATGCAATAAAAGTAGAGGATGATATTGAACGGATGCGTCATGGCATAAATGAAATCATAACGGTAACATGGGTAAACGATGATCATTTTACGGAATGTTATTTTGACAAATTTCTTAATGAGCTCGAGCAAATTATTCAACGACTACAGGTTGCCTTAGGGAATACAAATGTTTATACGACTTACAAATCTGTTCTCATAAAGAATATTGATGCAGCAGTTATTTTGGCAGAACTAAGGAATGTTGATGTTATAGGTAAGAAATATATAGAATATTATATATACAAAACAGAGTAAAAAACTCAAAACATTTGTCTTGTTTGCAATTTTGTAAAGCATTGTTAAAAAGTATTGCATAACACCTACAAATAAATAAAGTCATTCAATAGTTGTCCATAATTTTTGTGGATTGATATAAAATGAACGATAGAGATACTAATAGATTGCATAACAAATTGGGAACGGGGTATTGCTTCAAATCGAGCTGCTTAGATTTAATATACATTATGTAATAAAAAAAACAAGCCTTCGGCGACTTTATCATTTCTATGTACATTAAACAGGTTTATTAAAACTACTTTTATTTTGGTCATCACTATAGATTAATAATTCCGCAAATCTTTGATCTTGCATATTCTAGTATGACGTCATAAATCTTTGCCGATGACAGACTTACATAAAACCATATATCATCTGTAAGAATCTTTGTTCGCGTAAGAATGTAATACAATTCAACAAAAAAAAGATTGTCAGACAAAACATGTGAGTTGTTTGTATGTTATTAAAAAAGCAGTAATTATGCTTGTTGCCATGGACGAAGTGTTCATCGACACAATCTTCAGAAGTCATCCATGAATAAACGAATAGCCAATAAAAATGCCGTTATATCGTCTCATGATGCATGATAAGCCAATCAAATTAACGCAGATCTTCTTATCACTTCTTTCGTTTCACAATCCAGGCATTGTGATACGAGAAATATCTCTGCATGCAAGAAATAGATAACAGGCCACAAACTTGAAACACATTGTATTTTACTAACTTGATTCAAAGGTTTTCCTTCCACTGTTTTTCAAAATAAAAAAAAAAATGTCTTTTGATGTTGACATGTTACTTTTACTTACTTTGTAAAATGTAAAATTTTCACAATCTCATTATTTTAAGATTCTGATGTTACACTCATCAAATTACAAGACCGTGAAAGATACAGCAAAATCAGTGCTGTAATAACGGAGTTTTTCCCAAAAATTCTACGAATACATATACCAGAATGGGAATCCCCTCTGAACGTTTACAAGAAGTGTAATCAGAAAGGGCGTCAATGGAATAAAACGCAAACTGTACTGATAGACACATTAAAAGATAATGAAAACTTCGAATCGCTGGATGTTTCAATGCTTTACCAGTTGTTTAAACAGTTGTCTTTTGTACCAGATCCTACACAAAAATGGGGAGAGCAACCTAGAGAATCCGATAAATGCACCACTGACGATATAGTGCGAATTTACCGTTTGCGAAACAAATGTGCTCATCGAAGTGACACTTGCATCGACCAGTTAACGTTTGACAATTATTTCGGACAGTTTCGTGACATAACACATCGAATTGCTTCGGATTATGAACACGAGTTATCTGCAATATCCAGAGATAGCTTAGACCCCAACAGACAGAAAGAGTTAGAGGAAGCGCTTCAGAAATTGGAGGATATCAAAGGTATATTCATTATTCACTTTTGTCTCTAACATATGTCATTTATATTAGGTATATGGATAAATATAAAGATAACGCAAACAAGGTAAAAGTACAGGTCCAAAACACTTCAAATATATATAAAGCTTTAACAACACAGTCACGACCAACATTCGGTTGTTATCCATTCGTTTGATGTGTTTGGACTTTTGATTTTGCCCTTTTGATTTTAGACTTTCCTTTTTGAATATTTCTCGGAGTTCAGTATTTTTGTATTTTTACTTTGAATCGATCTCAAGTGCAGCAAAAGACTACACAGATTTTGTGTTACCAGTGATACTCGTAATGTTACTTATAGTTAGTACATGTTCAGTAATGGTCTTATTCATGTTATTCGGAGATTTCACAATAGCTGCGAACGTGGCGGATCATTGTTAGGACAATTGGAATCTGAACGTTGTCACCTGTAAGGTAGAACTCTATCAGGGTCGAAACATATTGGTGTCTCTACAACTTTCGATTACCAATTGGAGTCCTTGCGTCAATATTTTCCTTATGGGCAGTATCCTTCTATTCAGGAAATTATATAGGATATTCTAACAATGGAATATCGTATATCCTATAGAATCTTAAATGTCTGCATACAATAAGGTAATGGTACTAAAACTTTTTTAAGATTTAAGAAATGCTGACTACTTGCAGAAAATGCATCTTTATTTGTGGCAGATATATTTTCAACAAAAAAGGTTTCTTGATGAGGCCTAATAGAAAAATAGTTCCTTCGATATCTCATATTATCTGAATGTCTGAAAAGTGAAGGTTTCTTTAGTGTACAGACTGTCACAAGTATAAAGAACATTTTAAATGACGTTTGATATCGGTTTTTATTCAGTGTTCTACGCCTAACTTTTTTCAGTTCTGTTTACTAGGCCTCCTAATTTTTGTGAGAGAAAGTGTAACAAGTTTTTGTTATAAAAAAGCTAGTTTATAAATGAAATGAATTATTTAAGGGTAGGACAAACTCTTCAATGTGTTTTAGAAATTATGTGATTTTGATTAACGTTATAACGTTGGATATTATAACTCCTCAGCTCTATTTTTTATACTTTGACACAATTGTTCAGCAAATTCTTTAATTGAACATTTTAAACATTTATTTGAACATGTTAAAGACTGAGGTTAATTTTTTAAATGCTCTCTTCGACTTCTTTCTGTAAATTTCGACAATACAGTTTTCGAATTGTTATTAAACAGTCTTTACAGAAAAACTCAGTAAACATCCGTTTGAATAACAATAAATTTCAAACACTCTGATGAAAGCTTTGCATCCAATAAACAAGTTTTTTTTTTAAATTTTAACACATAAATTTATCAAATATTTATCACAAAAGAGACGATTTTTTGTTCTTTATTTTATATTTAACCTTTTGGAACGATGTCAGTGATTTTGCAATTGTTACTGTATTTAATTTTTCTTCTGTTTTAACTCTGTTCATGACTATAGTTGTGTTTAATATTCCAATAAGTGTAATTTGCGTATAACTGTTGAATTATAAGTCAACTTATTTGTCAAACGTTCATTTCTTCAAAAAAAAAGAAGGTAACTTTTACCATTACATCGCCAACACTTGTACTGAGTATAACTCCAATTAATCCTTCTGGACTCAGATAAAGTCTTAGTGGATGGTTTCATCACGTTCATACAAATATTATTAAAAAACTGGTGACTTTGACACCATTTTGTGAAATTTGTGAAATTTTGTGAAAGTTGAAGTCAAAACTTATTTCACATATAAAGGGGACTTTAATTTTTTTCGTAAATTTACATCATTGAAAAAGTAGAAGTCTTGGTGAAATTCACTGTTTCATTTTGTGTCTAGGGTAAATTAAATATGAACAGATTTTGGGTACCCTAAAAAACGGTCGAAAACACAAGAAGGTATATAACATCGTATGTTTTTTCACATTGTCATTAAAAATAGCCGTGACTGTTAAAATGCACAGAAAAAATATTTTTAAAAATAAATCTGAAACTTTATGGTAATACTCATAGCCTGGATAAAAAAAAATGGATATCAATTAGTGATAATGGTAAAATTCAGGCCAGCTCATACAAACGTTTTTCCTACTTTGCCAGAAAAAATAATGTCTTCTTATTTCTGCAGAAAATTGCTTCATTCTTTATTGGCTATAAATCTTGACAATCGGAAACTTTTATCGGATTTGACCGTTTGAAATTTTCAAAATCTTTACATAAGCATGCTTACAAGGCACACGAAGATTTTCATTTCCCCCGTACAAAACCTTTTACAGCCTGTTTTTACATTCTTTGTTAGAGCATGAGTCAACATTTTACTGTTTAAATAATAATTGTAATCAAGTTTATAAGGAAAAACAGTTATATTCAGCATAGTATTCGTCCCGTGGGACGATTTATTTTATAACAATTCCGTAATTGTTTTTCTCCCCAGACTACACAAAAAAACCAAGCATGTCATCAGCAGATCCAGACGCTATTACTTTTCAATTTCACAAGGCAATGATTTGACAGTCTGTCACTATTTAGGTACTATATTTCTGTTTATCAATTTTTTAGCACTAAAAATCATATTTGATTTTGCCATTTGATTGGGGACTTTTCGTTTTGAATTTTCCTCGGAGTTCAGTATTTTTGTGTTTTTACTACAAAATGAACTATGAAGTAATCAGTGCTCACGTACTTAATTACTTTAAACGAATTTATTTTCGCGTATATTTTATATCGCGTTTCGCCAATACTAGCCCTTTTAGCGACTATTAAATTTAGCGAATTTCAAATTCCTTCATGCAGTTAAATGCGGAAAGATCTAAGTTTTACCTGTTTGCGACGATGTATCTTCGCTTTATTTTCCTTCTCGTGGAAGTCGCAAAAATAAATCGCTTGCTGCTTGTTTTTTTTTAATATCTGACTTTCGTACAGGTAAACAAACCATCTGAGTATAAATACATCGTTTATATGCTATGCCTCATTGAACAACATAGTAAAATATAGATAACACATTCATTAATACGTTTTGATTTCTGTTTATTAAACATGCAAATAATAGTTACAGTAATTGATATGATTATTTAAGAGCAATTTCAAAGGACGCCTATGAGGTTTTTTTGGGGAAATGATATGGCGTTGCTGATCAAAGATATACGGCAGAGGATCAACAGAGAAAAAGATATACTAGGTAAGAACATGGTTTTACATAAAAAGAATATATTCTAAGTATTAATGGTGTTGACATTTGCTTAGGAACTTTAGAATTTTCCTATTCTTGTTATTTTTTTTTTTTTATATAAACTCTTACACCATTTCGTTGTCATTTATCTTTCTTTTATTTATCAGTTGGAACGTTCTTTTGATATTCATCGCATCTCTTCTTTCTTTTCCCCTTAAAAATCAAAGAAGTCAGCAGATTCAGAATGCAGTAGGCCAGCAAAAAAACGATGTTTTGAAATAATTTTACAATAATGAAAAATAAAACCTGAAACATCAATAGTTTATGAAATGAGTGGCACTTTATTTTTGTTAAAGGTGTACTGAAAATTATTATTTAGCAAGTTGTGCCTTAATAAGAGAGATACTAGGATATATCGACATAACTAATTATATTTGTCTCAGACTTCGTCTTCAGTAAATATACCTGTTTCAGGTCAAAATTGAGTTCATAAAAAGACTATGAATATAAATATTAAAAATGAAATTGATTTTTGAGATCACATTACGTACACGTCATTAAACAACCTTATAAACAAATAGTCATATCATGATGGATTATTTGAAATTGACTTCACCATCGGAGCCCTGTGATTCGTTCAGGAACCGAATACTTTTATTTCTAATGGACAGATATTTAGAAAATATAATGGTGCAATCACGGCAACAAATGTCATCCAAAGTTATATGTAGGTTGTTTTAAGAACAATGGTTTGCTAGTGTTTGAAAAAGCACCTTACAGATTGCAATACGATTTTGAGCAGATCAAAATATGACAATATAGATTTAGAGACCTTCTGAATACTTTACTATTTCCTACATTTTTTATACATTATGTATGTTTGTTTTGTTCACATATCGTTGTCAATATAATAAAATATGACTGTCATAGAAGTAAGAGTTTTAGCTAGCTATAATGCGAAGTTAAATCAACAATGTTCTATATCAGAAAATGTCTGTACCAAGTCAGGAATATGACATTTGGTACCCTTTCGATTGATGTGTTCGATATGTTAGATGTGTTTGAGCTTTTGATTTTGCCATTTGATTGGAGTCTTCCAAATGGAAAAAATTAAGATGAAATATCTGATGGTACCGATATGTTTAGTATTATCCTCGGACATCGGTATTTTTGTATTTTTACTTTTAACGTTGGCATATAATTTATATAATACTGTGTTGATCACAATTTAGATTGTGTAAATGATGGACTATGAATATATGGATAACGACTGTTCTTTTTATCGGTACTATCATATATTTTATTTTAAATAAACAAATTTCTTATTCACATTTAAGGTCAGGAAAAATTTCTTATTGAAATTGAACTCATGAACATAGATGATGCTGAAACGAAAGCAAAGATATTAAACAAGGCCAGATCGCAAATAAATGAGATCGACTTGAATATCGAATTTTTGGGAGCCTTTACAGGAAGTCTAGTTTTATATGCATACATAAGTAGAGAAACTTTGGCAACAGACGATATTCTTCAAACTGAATTGTCATCCTTTATGACAAGGATTCTCAAGAAAGGAAATTTTGAGATGATTTCTACTAAATTGATAGATGCTGTTATTTTTCCTAGCGAAGGTATTTAACATTTATAGAACAAACACAAAACGACAGTTAGATCGTAATCATCACATACTTTGCTCACATAATTTATTGAATAACGCTTGTTTTACCTTAGTTACCATGTTTATAAAATGTATAATGTAACATGGGTTACGTTTGTTTTGGACTTTCGAATTGTGTTCGATTTGGATCACTTGGAAAGTCAAACATAACATAAAAACACATTTTGCACGGCGAAACAAATTCTGTTTTCAGGAATAACATATACGGTACAAATTTGACTATAGCATATTCGCATTTAATTCAGTGGGAAAGGAAATACCTCTAAAATTGAAATACGATGCACAAATATAATGCACAAAAGCGGCAAAGTATTCATTAGAAGAATTCTGACTAAAGCTGGTTTTGAAATTTTTATCTCAAATGTTCGACCAAAAATTTATCAATAGAAATATGAAGCTGCAAGCATGATATATATATATTGAAACTGCTTAGAAGTAAATGTAACCGCGTTCTTATGTCTACTTATTGACTGGGTATGGGTGGAATAGTAATTTCACCAAGGTGCAACTGTTACTCTGAGGCGTAGCTAAGGTCAATTCTTGTATCTGACGGGACAATAAACTTACTATTTCACAAATATCCAATCAGTTCGTGTTTTATTACATCGAAGATGACAATAAATGGCTTGGATAAATCAACTATCAAATAAAAAGCAGAAAGTCATTCATGTTGTTTAACGTTTACTTCAGAAATATACAAGAAACACAAATAGAAATAATTCGTTTGTTTAAGTTCGGCATATAAATTTGATACAATATAAAATAAGTGAATAAGTGCCTTTTTACCTCACTAAAAATATCTTAACTATACCATTAGGTTTAATATTAAATAAGACTTTCAGAATTTAAACAATTACAACAAAAAAACATTCAATAGTGAATTCACATATAAATAATTATTAAAGGTACCAGGATTATTATTTAGTACGCCAGAAACGCGTTTCATCTACATAAGACTCATCAGTGACGCTCATATCAAATTATTTATAAATCCAAACAAGTACAAAGTTGAAGAGCCTTGAGGATAAAAAATTTCAAAAATTTCTGCCAAATAAGGATAAGGTGATCTATGACTGGGATAAGAAAATTCAAGGTTTAGTAAACAGGAACTTTATAAAAATGACCAAATTATTGATATTCATGTCAACATAAAACTACTCCACCAAATGTTAATTAGTATCTTCAACACCTAAAAATATAATTCCCATTATCGAATGATATCTCCTTAGCACGCGAACCAATGCATGTGCTTTGTTTTAATTTGATAGATGCTCTATGTACTTTTTTGTAAATGTTTGTTTGTTTTGAGATTGTAACACAGTGATGACTGCTGTAACCATATTTTGACTATTTTACCCATTATGTCTGTTTTGTTTACGCATCGTTTTAAAATTAACAGAATGTGATGCGACTGTCATACAAGTGAGAGGTTTAGCGCTATAAAACCAGGTTCAATTTACCATTTTATAGACATGAAAATTCATTTAACAAGTCAGTATGACAGTTGTTGTACATTCGTTTGATTTGCTTTATAATTTGATTTTGCCGTTTGATTATAAATTTTACGTTTTGAATTTTCCTCCGAATTCAGTATTTTTGTGATTTTACTTTTTAAATCTGAATTTATAACATACACTTAAAACGTTGACTAAACATGTTAGGAGTTGTAAATAACAAAGTTAAAAGGCTAACCTATTAAAGCATGCAAAGTAAATAGCAGTATATTTAATATATATGAATTATTCTCAGAAGCAATAGCTAATGAGCATAATTACTGCATACACTCTAGGAAAGGAGAAAGTAAAAATATCATTGCGATTAATTACAATATTTCTGTCAATAATAGATGATACAAATAATCTTATTAGACCTACAAATAAGTTTTAGTTCAAATATGTAGTTGTCTCAAAGTAGTAAACATGTTTCATCATTTAATCAAAATAACTTTGGTTTATCAATATACACAACTGATCGAGACTCTTAAACATTAATATTTTTGCATAGCAAATCCCAATACGAAAAGTACCTAATTCTGGAAAAATCTAAACATGCATGTTTATAACTAAACTATTAATTTAGGAATAAATAATGACTTATTCCTGGTACTTTTGATAACTATTTACACCACTGGGTCGATGCCACTGCTGGTGGACGTTTCGTCCCCGAGGGTATCACCAGCCCAGTAGTCAGCACTTCGGTGTTGACATGAATATCAATTATATGGTCATTTTTATAAATTTTCTGTTTACAAAACTTTGAATTTTTCGAAATACTAAGGATTTTCTTACCCCAGGAGTAGATTACCTTAGCCGTATTTGGCACAACTTTTTGGAATTTTGGATCCTCAATGCTCTTCAACTTTGTATTTATTTGGCTTTTTAACTATTTTGATCTGAGCGTCACTGATGAGTCTTATGTAGACGAAACGCGCGTCTGGCGTATAAAATTATAATCCTGGTACTTTTGATAACTATTATTAAGCTTCCATATCGTCAACCTTGAACTGTTTAAAATTTGTAAAAACTTTATAACGTATAAATTATCCTGTTCCATCATATAAAACAACGTCGATTTCTTTGAGAAGTTAAAGACAACAGTTTAGATTGTAATAACAAGGTTTTAAGTTTTGGGAGTAATATCCAGATAAAATATATATATGAACATTGACGAAAAATATACTTTTATTTGTACTCGCTCCCTAATGCTAGCATCATGTTTCTAAAGCTCATACAAATAATTTATATATTTTCCGATAATGTATATATATTGAACTACCGACCCTAGTATCTATAGAAAAAAGAAGTATAAACACAAAAATACTGAACTCCGAGGAAAATTCAACAAGGAAAGTCCAAAATCAAAAGGCAAAATCAATTATTTGTATTCATCATGCATAACGCTACCAAGTTAATGATGCCCTCGGAGAATAATCCACCAGCAGTAAAGTTTTTTAATCGCAGTCAATTCTAACCTATGAAAATATCAAATATCACTTTTAAAAATAAAATCAAAATCTATTTAGGTTTATCTTGAATTTCTTTTATGTTATATTTGAATCTCTAAATCACAAAACATAAACTATGAACATATTTACTTAATTTCAAAACTGTAAAAGGGAAACAATTCAATCTCAAATCAATGTTTCTCATGCTAGATAAACCTAAAGGTACACTTCACCTTATCAAATATGTATTATTGTTATTTGTAAACAATATATATCATTCTCTTTGAAGAAAATCAGGAGGTGATACGGAAAAGAAAAGACAAAATTCAGTTTCTATTGTAATATACCTTAACCTAACCGCACTGAAAAGTAGCTTCTTTTCTCAAATTTGATATATATTTACTTGCTAAATATTCTAATATAAAAGCGTTAACAAACCAGGTTATGAATATGTTGTTCCCAAAAGTTTTGGGGAAATGGTAGTTCAGTTAGATCATGCGTCTTAGTCTATATATAGCTATTTGGTGAACACATATCTGATAATATCAAAAGATAATGTGTTATATGCTCCTAATCCAAGCAAAAACAAACGTCTATCTTTATCACATAATGCAAACAAGTGTTTAAACGCCAACGTTAACATTTTTTTACAATTCAGCTTTCACAATAAAAGATGGCATTTCTCAATTATTTCTTCTTTTATTAAAATATTAATAAATATAGAATTTTATAGGTAACAAGGAGTTAGAGTTAAATTCTTCTACTTCAAAGTCTTTAAAGTTACAATTCAAGGTCAAGAAGAATGTGTTTGAAACGGATGTTTCACTGGACTCAGAAATAGGTGCCTGTATGCAGCAAATAATGAAACCCCTGGAAGGAAAGGGATTGAATGAGGAAGTGACAGCTATTCTACACTATGTGGAATTTGGTACGCTTATAGTAATTATCTCTCTCTCTCTCTCTCTCTCTCTCTCTCTCTGATATAGTGAAAAGAAGGCCGTGCAGACCCACTTTAAAAAAAAATAAGTTAGTAAGTAAGCGTGGTTTATCTTATAACTCGGTTACAACCGTGTCACGTCCCTTTATAAAAGCAAACGACTTTGAAGATCACTGACACGGGTCACCACATATATGAACTAAAACGTAATGTGTTTATACTCTGTAGATACAGTAGAAGCACATGCTATGGAACCTTGTCAACCGATTCCAGTTGATACAATTGTTGAAATTAAAAAAGTGGAAACTGTTGTATCCACCATAATTGAGCAAGGTAAAAGTAGATTACATTTTTTAGAAGGTATTATTTATTTAAATGTTTTTCTGTTAGGATATTGGGACTATCTTATGTTCCAACAATCTTTTTAAACATTAGAATCAAAACCATTTAAGTGATCATAAGTGTGTTAACCTTATCATGGGTTATAATCGGTGAACCTCTGGACATCTAATTATGACACCCAGGCATGCTTCGTATTTAATTTTTATTCAATACGATATTTACACGACAACTTATTATGTACCGTATAGCAGGTTATTTTCGTGGGGTGTAAATTTTGGCGGGATGTACATTTTCACTTATTTTCGCGGATAGAACAAACTCGCCGTAAATGTAAAAGTGCATATGTAAAGGTACAGATAAAAAAATAAATCTGCCAAAATATTTTGTTTACCTTATTCAATGGAAATCACGAAATTTTACACACGCGAAAATAATCCGCTATGCGGTATGTTGCTTATTTTTTAATGTTTAATTGATGGCAGACAATTTAAAAAATCCTTACATATGTTATTCCTGCTTTCCAAGAATATCAATAAATGAAAAAAAACAAGCCCTTCCAGACCCGATATTTATAATATTAGGTCAGTAAGCGTGATTTATTTTAAATCTTGGTTAAAAGAGTGCAAAGTTTTTCTTTAAAAACAAACGACATAGAAGATCACTGACACGTGTCATCACAGATAATGAACTAAAAAGTAATATGCATTTATTCTGTAGAAGATACAGAAGAGGCACATTCTATGGAAACTAGTCAATCGATTCCAGTCGATACAATTAATGAAATTAAAAAAGAGGAAAATGCTGTATGCGCCATAATTGAGCAAGGTAAAAGTAGATTCCATTTCAAAGTATTACATATTGATCTATACGTTTTCCTGAGAGAAAAAAACAGATGATTGTATACTCCAAGCATGTTTATAAACTATAACAGTCATGTCATCTATTAATACAGTTGTCATAACTAAAGATTGCAACTGTTGGCCTTATCTTGGGTTAAACACATTGACTCATGGTAAATATAATTATGTGTATGTCCCATTTATAGCATTGTAATCTGGTCTGTGCTTTTGTTAGTCTGCTCGTCCCGCTGCAGGTTAAAGTTTTTGGTCGAGGTAGTTTTTCATGAAGTTGAAGTCCAATCAACTTGAAACCTAGTACCCATGTTCCCTATAATATGATCTGTCTAATTTCAATACCAAATAAGAACTTTTACTGCATTTTAACAGTCCACTGAATATAGAAAAGGATAGTACAGACGAGAAATCCGTGTACTTGGGGCACATTCTTGTTTTGACAATTATAAGAAATAGTTTACTTCAAAACATTGTAATGCAAAACGACATGACTAAAACAAATTAACCTCGCTTCACTTCTGTTATTTTTCTAATATCTGTAACGCTGTTATACACGTGACTTAATAACAATATGTTTTAGACTTAATGTAAACCGTAAAAGACAATAATGATAGGACATTCAGTATTTGTTTTGAAATCTTGGTTAAAACAGTGCAACGTTCATCTTTAAGAACAAATGACATAGAAGATCACTGACATGTGTCATCACAGATAATGAACTAAAAACTACTATGTATTTACTCTGTAGAAGATACAGAAGAGGCACATTCTATGGAAACTAGTCAATCGATTCCAGTCGATACAATTAATGAAATTAAAAAAGAGGAAAATGTTGTATGCGCCATAATTGAGCAAGGTAAAAGTAGATTCCATTTCAAAGTATTACATATTGATCTATACGTTTTCCTGAGAGAAAAAACAGATGATTGTATACCCCAAGCATGTTTATAAACTATAACAGTCATGTCATTTATTAATGCAGTTGTCATAATTAAAGATTGCAACTGGTCGCCTTATCTTGGGTTATAAACTATTGACTCATGGTAAATATAATTATGTGTATGTCCCATTTATAGCATTGTTTTCTGATCTGTGCTTTTGTTAGTCCGTTCGTTCCGCTGCAGGTTAAAGTTTTTGGTCGAGGTAGTTTTTTATGAAGTTGAAGTCCAATCAACTTGAAACCTAGTACCCATGTTCCCTATGATATGATCTTTCTAATTTCAATACCAAATAGGAACTTTTACTGCATTTTAACAGTCCACTGAATATAGAAAATAATATTGCAGACGGGACATCCGTGTACTTGGGGCACATTCTTGTTTTGACTATTATAAGAAATAGTTTACTTCAAAACATTGTAATGCAAAACGACTTGACTAAAACAAATTAATCTCGCTTCACTTCTGTTATTTTTTCTAATATCTGTAACGTTGTTATACACGTGACTTAATAAACATGTTTTAGACTTAATGTAAACCGTTAAAGACAATACTGATAGGACATTCAGTATTTTTTTTTAAATATTGGTTAAACAATGCAACGTTCTTCTTTAAGAACAAATGACATAGAAGATCACTGACACGTGTCATCACAGATAATGAACTAAAAAGTACTATGTATTTACTATGTAGAAGATACAGAAAAGGCACATTCTATGGAAACTAGTCAATCGATTCCAGTCGATACAATTAATGAAATTCAAAAAGAGGAAACTGTTGTATCCGCCATAATTGAGCAAGTTAAAAGTAAAATTGAGAATGGAAATGGGGAATGTGTCAAAGAGACAACAACCCGACCAAAATAAAAAAACACAACAGCAGAAGGTCACCAACAGGTCTTCAATGTAGCGAGAAATTCCCGCACCCGGAGGCGTCCTTCAGCTGGCCCCTAAACAAATATATACTAGTTCAGTGATAATGAACGCCATACTAATTTCCAAATTGTACACAAGAAACTAAAATTTAAATAATACAAGACTAACAAAGGCCAGAGGCTCCTGACTTGGGACAGGCGCAAAAATGCGGCGGGGTTAAACATGTTTGTGAGATCTCAACCCTCCCCCTATACCTCTAACCAGTGTAGAAAAGTAAAAGCATAACAATACGCACATTAAAATTCAGTTCAAGAGAAGTCCGAGTCTGATGTCAGAAGATGTAACCAAAGAAAATAAACAAAATGACAATAATACATAAATAACAACAGACTACTAGCAGTTAACTGACATGCCAGCTCCAGACTTCAATTAAACTGACTGAAAGATTATGATTTCATCATATGAATATCAGGCACAATCCTTCCCGTAAGGGGTTTAGTATCATACCATCATAACATATATGAGAAGAACATAACCCGTGTCATGCCAACAACTGTTTTTAGAGTAAATGTGTTTAGTTCCGACGCAAAGACCTTATCAGTGACTCAATATTAACGCCAAAATATGCAATCTTTAATGACTTGACAACAGTATCGTAATTATATCCCTTCTTAATAAGTCTATTCAAAGGTTTTGTAAGTTTATGAGGTGAATACTGACACCTTTGTGCTTTATAAAGAATATGTCCATAAAAAATTGGATGTGAAATACCTGAACGTATAAAAAGTCTGCATGTTGAGCTATATTTACGAATGATGTCTTTATACCGATGATAAAATTTAGTAAATGTTTTGACTAGTTTGTGATATCGAAAACCCTGGTGTAATAATTTTTCAGTAATACATAAATTTCTCTCGTTAAAATCTAAAACATTGTTACATACACGAGCGAATCGTACAAGTTGAGATATATAAACACCGTAAGATGGTGACAAGGGAACGTCACCATCTAAAAACAGATAATTAACGATAGGAAATGAAAAATCATCCCTTTTATCATAAATTTTAGTATTCAGCTTTCCGTTAGTGATATAGATATCAAGATCGAGGAAAGGGCAGTGGTCATTGTTAGTCTTAGCTTTATTTAAAGTGTAAAAATGTTAGCGATGGTAGTATTTTTAGATAACCGATTTTGAAAATTGAGACGTGTAGATACCCTTTGAACAAGTTTAGTATTTAGTATTTTTCCGTTTCTTAGTTTCATAATTGTTTTGTTAGTGAATTACATAATAAAGGAG
This sequence comes from Mytilus trossulus, assembly GCF_036588685.1. NCBI lineage: Eukaryota > Metazoa > Mollusca > Bivalvia > Mytilida > Mytilidae > Mytilus > Mytilus trossulus. The sequence goes on from NC_086385.1 coordinate 1,855,376, forward strand.
CAAAGATTGGCGTCCAGAATATGAACCAGCATACAATAATTAAGTTAAGTAAAAGTGATAAATTTGTTCGGCTGAAAATGTCGAACGCTATCAGTATTAATTACCCGAAAAAGATAGTGTATATCAGGGTATGACTGATGGCTGACCAATTAGTAGAATGGGGCTGAATATTGAAATATTACTTTTTGATAAACATTCCTAAAGTAATGAACTAGAGATTACATTTCAAAGTACTACATATTGATCTTTACGTTTTCCTGAGAAAAAAAAAGAAGATGATTGTATACCCCAAGCATGTTTATAAACTATAACAGTCATGTCATTTATTAATGCAGTGGTCATAATTAAAGATTGCAACTGTTGGCCTTATCTTGGGTTATAAACTATTGACTCATGGTCAATCTAATTATGTGTATGTCCCATTTTTGGCATAATGTGTTCTGGTCTGTGCTTTTGTTTGTCCGTTCGTCCCGCTGCAGGTTAAAGTTTTTGGTCGAGGTAGTATCTTATGAAGTTGAAGTCCAATCAACTTGAAACCTAGAATACATGTTCTAGTCCCTATGGTATGATCTTTCTAATTTCAATACCGAACAGGTGATTTTCCCCCATTTTCACAGTCCACTGAATATTGAAAACGAAAGTGCAGATGGGTCATCTGTGTACTTGGGGCACATTCTTATTCTGACATTTAAAAGAAATAATTTATTTTAAAAAATTGTAATGCAAAACGACATGACAAAAAAAAAATATCGCTTAACTTCTGATATTTTTTTCTAATATCTGTAACGTTGTTATACACATGACTTCATCAAAATATGTTTTATATTTAATTCAAACCGTAAAAGACAATACTGATAGGACATTCAGTAATTTTTTTTAAATCTTGGTTAAAACAGTCCAGCGTTCTTTTTTAAGAACACATGACATAGAAGATCACTTACACGTGTCATCACAGATAATGAACTAAAAGTACTATGTATTTACTCTGTAGAAGATACAAAAGAGGCACATTCTATGGAAACTAGTCAATCGATTCCAGTCGATACACTTAATGAAATTAAAAAAGAGGAAACTTTTGTATCCGCCATAATTGAGCAAGGTAAAAGTAGATTCCATTTCAAAGTATTACATATTGATCTATACGTTTTCCTGAGAGAAAAAAAAAGATGATTGTATACCCCAATAGATATAGGAAGATGTGGTGTGAGTGCCAATGAGACAACTCTCCATCCAAATAACAATTTCAAAATTAAACCATTATAGGTTAAAGTACGGCCTTCAACACGGAGCCTTGGCTCACACCGAACAACAAGCTATAAAGGGCCCCAAAATTACTAGACTGAGTGTAAAACCATTCAAACGGGAAAACCAACGGTCTAATCTATATAAACAAAACGAGAAACGAGAAACACGTATATATTACATAAACAAACGACAACTACAAGCATGTTTATAAACTATAACAGTCATGTCATTTATTAATGCAGTTGTCATAATTGAAGATTGCAACTGTTGGCCTTACCTGAGGTTATAAACTATTGACTCATGGTCAATCTAATTATGTGTATGTCCCATTTAGGGCATAGTGTTTTCTGGTCTGTGCTTTTGTTAGTCTGTTCGTCCCGCTGCAGGTTAACGTTTTTGGTCGAGGTAGTATTTTATGAAGTTGAAGTCCAATCAACTTGAAACCTAGTACACATGCTCCCTATGGTATGATCTTTCTAATTCCAATACCAAATAGGAGAATTCCCCCCATTTTCACAGTCCACTGAATATTGAAAACGAAAGTGCAGATGGGTCATCTGTGTACTTGGGGCACATTCTTATTCTGACATTTAAAAGAAATAATTTATTCTAAAAAATTGTAATGCAAAACGACATGACAAAAAAAAAATATCGCTTAACTTCTGATATTTTTTTCTAATATCTGTAACGTTGTTATACACATGACTCTATCAAAATGTGTTTTAGATTTAATTCAAACCGTAAAAGACAATACTGATAGGACATTCAGTAATTTTTTTAAAATATTGGTTAAAACAGTCCAACGTTCTTTTTTTAAGAACACATGACATAGAAGATAACTTACACGTGTCATCACAGATAATGAACTAAAAAGTACTATGTATTTACTCTGTAGAAGATACAAAAGAGGCACATTCTATTGAAACTAGTCAATCGATTCCAGTCGATACACTTAATGAAATTTTAAAAGAGGAAACTGTTGTATCCGCCATAATTGAGCAAGGTAAAAGTAGATTCCATTTAGAAGTATTACATATTGATCTATACGTTTTCCTGAGAGAAAAAACAGATGATTGTATACCCCAAGCATGTTTATAAACTATAACAGTCATGTCATCTATTAATACAGTTGTCATAACTAAAGATTGCAACTGTTGGCCTTATCTTGGGTTATAAACTATTGACTCATGGTAAATATAATTATGTGTATGTCCCATTTAGGGCATAGTGTTTTCTGGTCTGTGCTTTTGTTAGTCTGTTCGTCCAGCTGTAGGTTAAAGTTTTTGGTCGAGGATGTTTTTTATGAAGTTGAAATCCAATCAACTTGAAACCTAGTACACATGCTCCCTATGGTATGATCTTTCTATTTTCAATACCAAATAGGAGAATTCCCCCCATTTTCACAGTCCACTGAATATTGAAGACGATAGTGCAGATGGGACATCCGAGTACTTGGGGCACATTCTTGTTCTGACAATTATAAGAAATAATTTACTTCAAAACATCGTAATGCAAAACGAAATGACTAAAAACAATAATATCGCTTCACTTCTGTTATTTTTCTAATATCTGTAACGTTGTTATACATGTGACTTCATTAAAAGATGCTTTAGATTTAATTTAAACCATACAAGACAACACTGATAGGACATGCAGTAAAATAAAATTAATAACAAACAACATAAAGCAAATTGATACCCCTCGAAAAAGCATTGAATTTGCGGTATGACAATGTAGTATGGGAATTGCTCATTGTTGAAGGCCGTACGGTGACATATTGTTGTCAAATTCTGTGTCATGTTGGTATCCTTCGGATAGTTGTCTCATTGGCAATAACACCACATCATCTTTTTATATTTACCTCAATGTTTTTACGGGATTACAATCTGCTCTATCACACTTTCAGCAATGTGTTATTTACATAACGTTTTTCAAGACAGACATTTTACATTTCCCATTTCATAAAACAATCTTATGTTTTATACTTGCCAAAAAACAAACATAGAGCAAATGAAGCAGAAATACACATCTATGTTGTCGTCGTATGGCATTCAATAATAACAGCCATTAAATAGTTGTAAGTTGCACTTTGTAAATACAGCTGTTTCTCAAACCACGCCTCTTTTAGGGAGATCTTTAATATTCATAGAAAATTAATTTTGTTCACATACTGGTTCCAAGTAATGCTCTCTGTGTTCCATTCACAGAGACATAACTTGGGAATGTTACCAGTAAATAAACATGTGCATATTGTTTACATTGAAATCTGTGGTAATCTTTCATTCGAGGTAGAAGTAGTTAAGAAAATTAGTGTTATTTTAAACTCTGAGAAGTTCAGGGCCTATAAACGTTGAAAATATGCCGCACAGCCCTATATTTTGACCTTTGAAAAAAATTGTGGTGCATATGAACTTTCAATTTTAGGATTTTTTTTCAAAACTTCATAATGTCAAACAATTCAAACGGATAAAGTAACATCCTTATTTATATAAAACAAATAAACGAAAAACAAATATGTAACACATAAACAAACAATAACCACTGAATTACAGGCTCCTGACTTGGAATAGACACATACATAAATAATATGGCGGGATTAAACATGTAAGCCGGATCTCTCCCCCTAACCTGGGACAGTGGTATAACAGTTCAACATAAGAACGAACTATACAAATCAGTTGAAAAAGGCTCAACTTACCAGATGGACAAAAATACAAGTGGACTGGACCGGGTTTTAATGTTGGCCGGGTACATCCCGACAACAAAAAGACACTAGGAACATATCTGAGAATACTCACAGCTATATGACAGCTACAAAGCCACTTAACAATAATAAAAAATCATGCATCTTAGACTAAATTATCAATTCGTTCGTGTTCTACATCCAATAGATTTAGCGAATACAATCAGAGAAACACATGACCTCGTGCAATGGAAAGTTACAGGTATCGAAATGTATTAGATCCATGAATGTGTATATGTCATGTATGTATATAACATACTAGTAATATTTAGTTTGCTTTTAATTTACTGATAATAAAATCAATATTTTTACCAAAAAACATTATGGAATGATCCTATTACAGTGTTGAATTTGTACAATAAAACTTGAAAACCAAATCTTTCTATCTTTCTATCTATGGAAAAATTTAGAAACGATTTTAAGTATTTTATGGTACCGATATTCCTGGTTTGAAAAATTACCAGTAATACACACATTGAGTTCGTTAAAATAAAAACGTCACAACAGACACGGGGATAGCGACCGATCTGTGAAATATAAACACCGTAAGATGCAATTCACCATCTAAAAACGGCAAATTAACAATAAGGGAACAAAAAATCGTACCGTTACGTAAAGTTTAGGGTTGAGTTTCCCGTTAAGTGTTGTTTTTTTTTTTTTTTTTTTTTTGTGAAATAGAAAAATACCTGTTACATGCATATGTGTTTTTGTCACCCTTGCAAGGTTTTCATATGTAACTACCTCTTTTATAGTACCAGACAGAGCGGGTAATCAAACAGGAAAAAGGCCAGTTAAACGAACGTTACCATTGGATTTACAAGGAAATGTTGGAAAACTTCAGAAAAAAAGACCAACAATTACAGGTATATAAGAATTGTGTATTAAATTTGTTATCATAAGAACATAAATGTAATGAATATCGTCATGCTGAAATATATGTACCCGTAACAAAATCTGTATTTCTTGTTTTAAGTAACTAATACTGGTCGTATAAAAACGAGTTTCTGATACTAATAACGTTGAATATATTTTCGTTGCTTTTGAGCTTTCGTGGCCCAGTTCATCGATAGTTGCCTATAGAAAACTTATTAACATGGAATCATCAAAGCCTTTGAGAAAGTATAATGATATATAGTTCTTGTATATTGATTTTGCATTCCAATTTGTTATTGTGTATGTTACAATAGGTTTGTTCAATTTTTAGTTCACATGAAAATAAGTTTTAATTAGTCAAATAATCACCAAAGTTCATAAAAGTGGATGTATGCAATTATTGGCAACCATACGGGCTCCAACAATAAAACAATCCTTTATCATTTGGTTGGCTTTAAAAAGCACCGATATTAAGAAAAAAATGAAACAAATCAAATTGTGAAAACTAGCGGCCTTCAGTATTATATAAGGTAAATGAAGGTAAATGACTTGTCCTCATATTTCTTTTGTTAACTCCAATTTTCGTTTACTTTACTTACGTTAAGGCGACCAATATAGCAATTTCTAATTATATAGGAATATGTGGAGTGAGTGCCTATGAGATAACTCTCCATCCAATTGTCTACTTGAGTAAATGCGCGTTGACTTTATCCGTTTAGTCAATGTTTAACGGGTTTTCACTATATATTTTAAACCTTTAAAAGAACATTCAATAAAATACTGTGGATTCATTATAATTCGTTGGATATCAATTTTCGTGGATTTCGTGGGTACAGGTTAACCACGAAATTAAATGTTCCACGAATGACAATCTTTCCGTAGGCTTGTATGACGACTTTGATAGAACCACGAAATTAAATATCCACGAACATGTAAGTTTTCCTGAATCCACGAAATTTGGTACCCACGAAAATAAATGAATCCACAGTACACGCGTTTACGCTTCCCGTCAAATGTTTGTAGAAATTATAAAACTTTAATTCTCTTTGAGTGAATGGTTTCTATTTCTAAAGTTTGAAAGTTAAAGCTCTCAGACCCCTCAATTTGTGTAAACTATTCATCAAAAAGATTAGAATTTAAATGCAGTTGTACAACATTTTAACAAATTGGATATTATTTGAATTTTTTTAACGACACGTTGTGCTATTTCAAGCTTAAGTTACTCTACTTTAACAGTCAAACAATTCATCCTGAAGTATAAAATAATTACTCAATAATCAAGCCACTACAATAATATTAATACAAATGATAAATATTGTCACTTTTTACTGTTATTGACTTAACTGTTAGTAACCGTAGACTTATATAGTTCCTAATATATATAAAACATCATCAACGTGCTTAGTTATCGAAGGAATACAATTGTAAAGCCGTTGTATAACATTCTAATGAATTGGAGAATATTGTTTTAAAATACGACAACACATTTTAATTGCTATTTCAAACTAATATTTAAAAGATAACAAGCAAAAATGTGTCCATTGTACACATCTCTTGCATTTCGTGTCCTGCATTAAATTTCACGAAGTTCAACTGTCAAACAGCTTTTCGCGTTTGAAATAAGATTCAAGAGTATGCTTTGTTGTAAATTCTTTCTAAATAGATAATCTGTACTTGCATTTATTATTCTGATGACCAAACTACTTTACTTTTTTTTCTAGTTCAACCCGACAATGTATACGAAGGGAAGCAAAGATGGCTGATTGTGGGTATATGTTATAATTGTATTATTTCTCCGATGTTGAGAGATTATATTGAGCCTATTGTTTATAAATTGTATATGTCACTGGTATCAAAATACTCAATCGATAAACAGGAATATCCTGGATGTCTTAAGAGAAACTCGGCAACAGGCAAATATTTTCTGAACTATGAATCAATCAACAACAATAGGAATATACCAAAGACAAAGATCAACAACAAATGGATTTGTGATTTCCAGAAATATGATTACAAAGTAACAAGCCATGTGGATTTATCAAAGTTGTTCCTACTGCCTAGTCTGGCTCATTACTCTGTAATTGATGAGTCATGTGAATCGTCTGCTCTTCTTGGAATGGTCATAAATATCAGTTCATTTCCATCAACTGTACAGTTGTATGCTGAAAAGGTATATATTCGATACATAATGTATCATTTTCAAGTAAGTTTGACAGAAGAGAAGTTGCAAAGATGGTGGAATGTTAACATTGAAATTATCTGAAAATGTTTTCGAATAACGACAATTTAACTCATAGAATATTAATATTGTCATTGGAAAAAACACTGTTATTCAAATTAACAAAACAAAACATTTCATTTTGCTAATTGATCACATTTTGATTTTTAGGTCAAGTTGATACTTTATATATAATGACTTTTTATTAACTTCTAAAAAGGAACATTTTCCTGTCATCACTTGATATAATATGTCTTCTATTTTAATTGTTTAGATACGAAAAGAGTTGCATAATCGATTGGCTAATTGTGACTTTAAAGAATGGACCATGGCAAAATATACAGATTCATTCAATTTAATGGCACAATTTGTTCAGGAACTCAGACTAAGTAACAAAGAAGAGAACAGAATCCTTGGAGAACTGAACACATGGACAACAAAAGGTAATATGATGATATATATCACAGAAGTTTACAACACAACTTACATTTCAGTTACACAAATTATAAAAATTTAGACACAAAATATATTCAACTCTGCAAACTATAACTGTTATTTAAGATCCTTACTTAATTTAATATTTCAATTTGCAGGTCTGCATTTTCTAAGTGGTTTGGAGGTAGTAGATGAACATACACACATTCTCAGTGAATCTGTAACAACTTTGAGTAAAAAGACAGATAGTCAGCTTATGAGAGTTCACAGCAGTTTACCGGAAGGGATAAACAATGTAGAAAGAGTATGTAAAATAGGAAAAATGTTTGTGATATATTATCTCGAACGGTCAATGCATCTTATTTTTTGTCTATCATGACTATCAAACATATAAAATAAACTTAGGCACGAACATATTCAATTGTTTAAATGGGTATGGAAAGGTGTCATAGTTTATTTGGTAAACAGTCTCTCTGTCAGTAGTCTGTCCTTTCATTTATTCATTCTAGTTTGTCCTTTACCACTTGAGTTTTTAACGACACAATGTGCTATTTCAAATCATTTTATTTAATTTAATTGTAATTATAATTATATTATCAAAATGCATCTAGTTTTTATTATATATATCTCACGGCCATAACACTTGGCCAAACTATCTAATTTTTTTATAAACTGTGTCCATGCGAAGTTTTATCAAATTTGGTCGAGTCTTTATATTCTATAAATTCCAAGGACAAATCTACCTTCCTTTGGATTTCGAATATAGTCCTTAGTGTAAACAGTGTATAACTTTCATTTATTTTTCATACATTTTCCCAATATAAGTCTGGATATTTTAGGAATGAAATATTCAACTAGAGGTTTATGTAAGTTACATGTTACAAAATATGTGTGTGCTGAATTTTCATTTCATTTCATTGTTATTTGGTCAAGTTAAAAAATAGTATGTCTGAAACAGTTAAACTGAATTTGAGACTCCCATTAACATGATTAACAAAACATTGTCCATATTACGTTTTAGAGCTGGTAGATGTAATTAGGTCTTTCCACTTTTCTGTGGAAAGACCTATTGTTTTTCTTCTGATTATTTTTTTTTTCTTCCGCCTAATTTTCTTCTTGTGATAAACATTTGTTTCGCAATATGTCGCTTAGATATTTGGTATATGATATCGAACAGTTTATGCGCTTTTGAAATTTACCCTGCGTAAACGAATACTTTTCTTTGTAGGAGTTATCTCCCAAACACTGTTTTCCTTGTTATCGCAACTCTTTCGCAACCGTAAAATATTATGACAAATTTATTTTACAAAATTGCTCGTTATATCCTTCGCATGATTTGTCCTATTTTGACTGAAGTGATATGAACGCTCCATATGAGAGTTATTTCCCCTTATGCATTTGATATAAGTGATATGCATTTCTATCTTGTAAACCATAAGTGCAAGAGACCAAGGATCTTTTGATTAGAGGTCCTTGGTCCAAAAAAATAAAAAATAGGTCAAGGTCAATGGTCAAGGTCATATTCTTATTTTTGAATTTGGCTTATTTCCACTAATTTCCAGAAACCGTATAAGATATTGACATATTATTTATTCTAAATTGTTAGTTGCGACATGTCGTAACACATAAATTTTGATTGCAAGGGTACGTTAAACGTAAAAGTGAGTTTTCTCCCCTCTTGTATTTAAAAATACGCGTATGGTGATATAACTGATTAACCAAATATTATTAAGACCTATGGTCTTTTGATTTGAGGTCCTTGGTTTATGACCTTGAAATTGATCTCAAGGTCATATATTAATTTGACGTTCTAGTTTTTGACCTTTGTTTTCAGCTCATATGTATACATGATATAGCCATGAGACTTTTGGCAAAAGGTATCAAACCATTTAACCTTGAAAAAAAACAACCGGAAGTGACCTTGTATAAACCGGAAGTAGCTATTTTTTGTACTTTATTAAAATAAAAAAGTATATAGAACCAGATCATTTTGGAGTCAGTGTCAATTAAATATTCAAATATTATCTGAAGTAACATTTTTCAAACCGGAAGTAACAAATTATCTCCCTTATTTAAAAAAAAATATTGTATAGAAACCATATATTTCTGGAATCAGCGTACAATAACCTATCAGTTGACGATTGAAATGACATTTTAAACTTAATTTTACAACTTTCATATTAAAATACATTGTTTTCAATGGAAAGACCTTCAATTGTTCTCTGAACAATTGGTTTTTAATTATAATTTAGGTATTATTCTTCCAAATAGTATAATACAACAATGTAAAAACAAATCTTATTTAGAAAAAGCAGGAGCGATTTTTCGAATATGGATTTATTGTCTTTAAGAAATGCACTAATAAAAAACAATGTTTTCGGGTCAGTGAGAATTTAAGAGAATACGGGTAATGTTTTGTAGAGGTTTTGAAGATTACGAATTACCGAGCAGGAAATATTATTAAAAAGATAGTAACTAAAAGTTACTTTGATAATGAGTTTTAAACCTACTATGTTCAGAACTATAATGAATAGACAAAGGAGTAGGTCCGGGAAGGACCGACTAAGGCCTCAAATTGTAGGTTCATCTGACGAAAGATGTTGACCACTTTTTAAAAATGTGAGTGTCTATTTCATCTGAATCAATTAGTTTATGTGAAAGATTTTAACTGATCTAGTCATTAAAAACGATCCGATTCAAGCTCAAATATGAAATAGTTATCAAAAGAACCAGGATTATAATTTTTTACGCCAGACGCGCGTTAAAATCTACCAAATATACCGAACATGTCACTTTTCAGATGGTTTTTGTCAAAAATGAAAGTGGCCGCATCCGTTTTTATCCTTAAACTTAATATATGTAATGTATCATCATAAAATACAACTTACCTTTCAATATTAAAGATGGACACGAATGCGGCCACTTTTGTTCTACACGAAAACCGTTTAGAATTTAACTGAAATGCTAGAATTGCGAAGATTTCAGTAATTTAGCATGACTTAATGGTGTAAGTACCCGATATATGTAAATTGTATTGTGAAAAACAGCTCATATTTATGTAGCAGAGGCATTTTACTGTCAAATGAATAACTAAAAATTTAAGTTTTAACAATTTTGTAAAACTGCTATATTTTGGGGCCAAAAAGGAGCCTTACTGGACCTACTCCTTTTTCAACATGAAATTTTTCCCCATATAACATCATTAACTGTTATTCAATTTTGATACATAGACACAAAAATTATCAATAGCCAAAGTAAAGTTCCACAAAATTTATTGCAACAAAATACTTTTCATTGCGAGGTCAGTCATTCGTTTAAATAAAGGCAGCAGTAGTAAACCGCTGTTCGAAAATTAAAAATCGATAAACAAGAAAAAAAATCCGTGTTACAAACTAAAACGGAGAGAAACGTATTAGATATAACAGGAGAACAACGACACAACATTAAAATTCAACACACACAGAAACGAACTAAGCATTAGAGAAAATCCGATGATAATAACAAATATAACATCATAACTAAATACATGAATTTGGGATAGAAAAGTGACACGTCTTATAAAAATGTGAATTCACATTTAAATATAAGAAGAAACAAACGACACAACATAAACACAATGTTACGATGTAAAACACACACACACACAGAAACTAACTATACTATAACAATCGCCATATTTCTGACTTGGTACAGGACATTTTTTAAAACAAAAGGTGGGTTGAATCTGATTTCCTGGCATGGTAAACCTCCTGCTTTAATGGCAATGTTAAATATAACATTAAGATGACAACAAAACATTACAGGACTACAATACAAATAAATATGTCAACATATAGGACAGAAAAACACGCGAATACTATCTAGCAAAAGGCACTAGAAGTTGCTGACATGCCAGGTTCAGTCCTTAATTGACCTTTTGATGTATTTGATTCGCGCGTTACTTTAAGTTTTTGTAGAACAAACGGACGCCTTGTAAACAGTCTTAGGGGCCTGCTATCTTTAATGAGTTACAGATATAAATTTTCCTTTCTTGGATATTATCTTTGGTCTTAAATTTGTTGTTTTATATCCTGTCTTTTTCTTTCTACTTTTTTCAAATTCTTTTTCCCGTCAACACCAAATTCATCAACATTTTACCTAACTTAATAGTACTAATGATTGACTATCTACCATGTCTACCTTCTTTACTATAGTCAATTTTCAGTCATGTTTTTTTTGTATAAATGTTTTTACTCTTCTGTTTCAGAAAACAATGAAGCATGAGGAACAATTAGGTGAGTATTTACAATTTGCTAAAGAGATATTGCTTAAGGAAAAAAATGCTGTTTTGTGTAAATAGCAGCAAACTTTTAACATATTTTCTAACAATATACGAATATTGTTATACATAGTTCACAAGCACGGATAAGAAAGAAAGGGACTTGTATATTGATAATTGTAAATAATAAATGGCTAGTATTCTGTTGCTGTTAACCATGACATTGAGAGTCTAGAAATTCCCTTCATCATGTTCATATCCTTGCCATAAAAAAGCCATATTTCAAAATCTTTTAAAATCCTTGACTCCAGAGTTTTAGCCAATGTTAAATGAATGAGAATTCTAGAGAGAAGTATTTCCCACCAAATATGCGATTGCATGTATCTCGAAAACAAGAAATCTGCCTTTTGAGTTCCTTCATTTGTATTTTATCAATTCATAACAGTCTTTTAAAAAGCTTGTTATTTTTAAAACAGACAAGCGAACATCCTTTAACCAATAGTTCAAATTTCATAGTGGTGGAGTTGAAATAATCCCTTTGTAATTTTTACGGACTCCATTAAGATTTAATTGACCTTTACGGAATATCCTTTCTGACAGATAGACGATACCTGATATGTTCCATTGGTCGGAACTACAATCCCGTCCTCTTTTTCCGAATTTATAATAAAATGACGAACACGACGGATGCCACCTTTTGAGCAAGATTTGGTCACCCTTCTGAGATCACCCCCAGGTTTTGGTAGGGTTCGTGTTGCTCAGTCTTTTGTTTTCTATGTTGTGTTTTGTCTGTATCTCTTTTTTTTTTAAAACTGTCGTTGTTAGTTTCTTTGACTTATGAGTTTGATCCTTTGGAAATCTTTCGTCCCTTTCCTAAAACAATCCAGTCCTTTTCCCCTCAAATTCGACTTCATCGAATGGTAATCATAGATTGTTTGTTTCAACATCAGCTACAGACATTTGTCAGACATATAACAGGATAAATTAGATTTCCCGAATGTATGCTGCCAAGTTTCTAAATTCAAAGTAGTCTGTCGAAAATTATCCTAAATATTCTCTTCTTTTTTCGGGAAATGCAAGTAATTCATCTGGAATATAGCAGTTGTTTAAGTTATTTTTTTCTAGACCTTTGAGTTTAAAAGAGATATCTTCCAATTCCTCTGATACTGTAAAAAACACTTCAACGCTGTGTTGAACAATCAATATGTTAAAAGTCTTTGAGAAGATATTATTTTAAAGGTTCTGAACTAAATGTTAATCTAAATTAAAACAAAAAAGATTTAAGAACATTAAACATTAATCAGTTAGTAATCAATATTTCAACGCAAATGAATGTTATTCTATCATAATTTAAATTTGGATGTACCACGTCTTCTGATTGGCTGATTTAGTAAGTCATATCATAGACACAATTTTGTCATGTAACCATAACTTCACCAACGTTTATTATGATTTACTCAGGTTTAAAATGGAATTTATAATCAAATTCTAAGAAATAACTGCTACGCGAGTTATTAAGTGTGCACAACATTTTTTTATGTTATTTCTTCATAGCTAGATATATTTTGAATTGATATATGTCATAGAAAAACCATACCACACCAGACTTTTCTTCTGTTGTAAATTCCGCAACTCGCTTAAAGTCAAAACGAATCTATTTGGTATATTTTAAGACTGCCCTGCAGTTGATATTTACATGTACATATTAACAGCATACTGAATTGTCTTACAAGCAGTACAGTCTTGACTGCTTGGCAATTGTTTTGTAAATTCTTCTTCTAAAACAGTATATATGTTTGTTGTGTTCTTAAGAGTGGTTTTGGTATATTATAATTTCCATATTTGATTGGTCATCTTACTAAAAATATGTCATTACAAAATTCAAAAGCTGGTTAAAAAAAAAGAGACCAAAATACTCGTGATACCCAGAAACAACAAAATACATGACATAAGAAAAACGAATGAACCATAAAAAATGTCATATACAAAACATCAAATACAGTCTTTTCAAATCATTTGCTAAATTTGATTATAGATAAACATATGCCATACCGATTAGTGACAATAATAATAAAACATGTGTGTTGAATCACTGTTTTATTTTTAGAAAACCTGAAGGAAGAAATGATAAACCAAGAGAAAGATTATATTCCAAAACATATTATAGGTACGCATACTTATATAAAATAGTCTGTATTGACAACAGTCATGCATGCTCATAAGTTGTTATATATAGTGCACTGGATTCAAATACATGTAACCTGTTTAACATTTCAAAACTGATATAACTGTCTTTTTTATTTATAATACCCGCGGGGGCTTACTTGCTATCACAACTTTCGTCAACCAAATGTGTCATATTTCTCACAGGATCAACTATACGTCGCACCGTTGGGAATAAAGCAAAGGTAGTCGTATTTATCTAAGTCTGTCCGACTTTCTGTTTGTCTAATCATCCATATAGCAATCTCAAAATCATCTATATTCAAGATACTATCTGTACTTAGCAGGATCCTTTGGCATCATGTGTAGCGATGCCTTGCTAGGTATTTTGCGACTATGACGTCCCATTTAACCAATCAGACCAGTGAAAAATAGCTCTAATCCTGGTTCCATTTTTTTGCCATCACTATAATATATAGTACTTTTTCTTATAGTTTGTATGCGAGAAATTGGACGTTTATCTTATTTGACTATAAATTAATAATGATGCATCAGTTCATACAATTTAATTTCTCTTCAATACACCGGGATGATCATTTTGCTATGGCGTAGCAATGTTGTTGCTGTGGTATAGCATAATATACAATACATTGTTAAAACAGAGCAAAAGATACCAAAGGGATATTAACAAGTCAAAGTCAAAGTCGAAGACAATTTGACAACGCAATGGTTGAAAATTAAAAATAGACAAATAAATAAAGGTAAAACTGTACAAAGGTTAAAAGATTTCGTTAACCAAGTCTCACCCTTCGTGTTTCTTATGTAATTACAATACTCGGTGATTATTATAATCTGGTGAAAAAAAGACAAGTTGTGGTTACGACAACTGGAACATATCCGTCGTCATCTAAAAACTAAATATGCTTTATCGTTAAACAAACTCATGATGGTGCTTCTATAATGCAATAAAAACAACTCTCACTAAAATTAAACTCACATAATTGCATTTATTTTTACTATGACTCAATCTCCTCATGCATAGTTGACTACCCACGAACTTGACTAAGTTTACCATAAACCCTCGTCTTGTATGTAAGATCATAGTGAGATTATACATAGATTAATTCTTAAATAAGGCGAGACAAATAACTGCATAGACTACAACACGAACATGTTGGCAATTATAGAAAGCTATGTGTCCTTCAGTCAGCGAACCCTACTGTAGAACAGCAAATCAAAGGCCATTAAATAGCAAAACATGAAATATTTACGTTTACTTTAATGTCCTTTCTTTATTTCTAAAATCAAAAATGAACATTATGAAAAGTATAAAAGTGTGTAACAAATGAAATACATTAAGTTTGTTATTTGTCGTCATAACAGAGTAGGATAATAGATAATCTGATAACGGCCGAATTGAATGCAAATCTATTCTTTTTTTTTTTTTGATAAAAGCTTTTACCCCTTGAGACTCAAAATCTGACACCCCGAGCGACACATTATATATTTAAGCAAAACTAGTTTTTTAACCATTGATTGTTTACTACGAAGTTTGTATTTGGTTTAACTCTCAGATAGGATTCATTTCTATATAAAATATATAGAGCAAACTGTCAAAAGTAGTAATTTATCCTGAAACGTGCAGAAAAAGCCTGGAAATCTCAAAAACTGGAAACAAGGGATAGGTGTTTAGGACAGGCCACTGAAAACGTTCACATCTGCTTGAAGGACACAGATTATGATTAGGTTCCTTCCGTGCAATATCTTATTTTTAGTATCTTGTTTTATTTTCCACTAGAATCTTATTTTCCAATGTACGTTTCTTTAAAGTCTTAAAATGAAACTTCTTATCCTTTATAAGATGCATTAGGAACAGTTTTACTGCGTACTTTTGTAAACAAACTTTTAAGACATTTTTTGATTATTCTAACATAGTCACAAACATAGAGAAGAGAAAGGATAAAATCACAAAAATACTGAGCTCCGAGAAAAATTCAAAACGGACATTCTTCAATCAAATGGCAAAATCAACAGAGAAAACACATCAAACGAATGGATAACAACTGTTATATTTCTTATTTGGTACAGGCATTTTATAATGCAGACATAATGGGTTGAATCTAATTTTATAGCTAGCTCAACCTCTCACTTGCATGACAGTTGCATCAACATCAATTATTTTGACATCGATGCGTGAAAAAAACAAACAGACATATTAGGTAATAATGTCAATAACAGGCCTTGGGGTACAGCAGTCAACATTACGTTATGTTTTCAATCAAGTACATGTAACAAATAAGTAACAAAGAAGCACAAAATAGCATAGAGAACAAGCATATGAGAAAATTTAAAGACAGGAATACGCAAATGTACGATAGTAAAATAACACTGCGATGGGTTTATAAGTACAGAGTCAAGCCATCTAGGTTATACAAAAAAATAAAATCACAAAATAACAAGATCTGAGGAAAATGCAAAACAGAAATCCAATACCAAATGGCAAATTTTAAAGATGAAACACTCCGAATTAACAACAAAGCCAAACCCGGACCAGGCACAGGCAGCCCTCTTTGTAGAAAATGGTGGGGCAAACAAACATACAAGGCCGTACGGTGACCTCCAGTTGTTATTAAATTATTAAACTATCAAAAACCCTTGCCTTTTATAAATTCATTGATTTGAATGAAAAAATTATGTTGAATGATCAAATCTGTCACAATTGTCATTTGTACTTCTAATCTCTGAATAAGTTGCATCTTCGGAGACGATTTTAAACACATCAATAAAAAAGAGGGCTCACCGATGTTTTAAAACCACTTCGGATATATTGTTGCCACACATTTGTCAGTTTCTTGTAGCATTTTAGTTTTTGCATTTAAATCAAAATATCGTTTGCTTTGAGATTATATTGGTATTGTCCAAGGTTAGGGGAGGTTTGGGATCCCGCTAACCTGTTTAATCCTGCCACATAATGTATATTTGTGTCTGTCCCCAGCCAGGAGCCTGTAAATCAGTGGTTGATGTTTGTTTATGTGTTACATGTTTGTTTATCGTTCATTATTTTTATATAAATAAGGCCGTGAGTTTTTCTCGTTTGAATTGTTTTACATTGTCATTTCGGGGACTTTTATAGCTGACTATGCGGTATGGGCTTTGATCATAGTTGAAGGTCGTGCGGTGACCTATAGATGCAAATTTCTGTGTTATTTTGGTCTCTTGTGGAAAGTTGTCTCATTGGCAATCGTACCACATCTTATTTTTTATATTGTATCGTTTAAAAAACACCATGATGATGCACCATCTACTTTTTACGTCCCATCTAACGAAGAGGGATATAGGTTTCTAGACTTTGGGTCCGTTAGTTCGTCCATACGTCCGTTCGTCTGTTTGTCGGTTCGTCCGTCTGTCCCGTTTTAGGGTAAATGTTTTGGTCAATGTATTTTTTGAAAAACTTGAAGTCCAGCCAAATTAAAACTTAGTACACACGTTGCCTATGATATGATATTTCTAACTTTACTGCCAAATTAGAGTTTTGACTCGAATTTCACGGTCCATTGAACATAGAAAATGATAGTGGAAGTGGGGCATCCGTTTACTATGAATAAATTCTTGTTTATTGATAGATTGTATGTATACTATGAAGAACAGTTGTGTTTAATTTATGTAATGGAATGTTTTCGCTACAATACTATTTATTTCAACTGCACTCTCAATTATAAAGTATTTGTATTAAGTATCATACAACATTCTATCAGAACGTATATTTTATATTTATACTCTTAACATTGAGCTTATAGACATCCAAAATATAACTCGTTGTAAGCCAGCAAAGATACTTGATAGAATGCAACTATATTTCTTCATAATAACCACACATATATTTCATTTTGTTTTAGATTATTGTCATTCGTATCATAGCTAAACAGAATATCAGTTATGTGTTAGTATTTTCTTTGTAGACCAACATGTACACGAAATAAGAGAATGGGAGCATGAACAATCTTCTTTTTTGAAAACCAATGGAACCCGTCATATACTTGGAGCTTTGCCATTGAACAACTGCATTGTTGTGACAGGAAGTTCCGGTTGTGGGAAATCTTCAAACATACACCATGCTGCCTTAGATTTGCGTGACAGGTTTGGATATGAGATAATACCTGTTTTAACAGGACCAATAGACATAATGAACTATTATAATATAAATAAGCCACAAGTTTTTGTGGTGGATGATATATGTGGAAAAGAAACAATCAATAGAAAGACGTTACAGACATGGAGAGATAGCTCTGATAAAATTATGAAAATATTTAGACTTGCAGAAAAATATGTTGCAAATAAAAATGATGAGACTCGTTCAAAGGTATCATGTCCAAAGTTATTGATATCTTGTAGATTGCATATATATAACGACTCACAGTTTGAAGCTTTTCCATTACTCAGACAAAAAGAATGCAATTTATTATCACCAGAGCTGTGTCTCCAGAAAGCTGAAAGAGTGCTTATGCTGCAAAAGTACCTTCCAGGTGAAATAATTGACAATTTAGCAAAAGTCACAGATAATGTTGATTATTTTCCCTTGCTTTGTAAATTGTCAAAAGACAAAACATCTGAAGAGGTCAACCAATTGTTTACAGCTCCCACAAACAGTATTAAAAGTAACATCAAAAACATTATTTACGGAAACAAAAATCAATGTTGTGCTCTTGCTCTGTGTATCTTATTTGATGGTGGATTCGATACAGATTGGCTAAAATTAAGATCACCTTCAGAATTGAAGGACAAAATTGAAGACATTGTTAAAATATTTCAGATAAACATAGATAAAGAGATAGATAGACAACATTTAAAATCAGGTTTTGCTACTTTAAGTTGCACCTATTTAAAAGTGAGAGGCACGAAGTATATGATGATAGATGACAACATCTATAAAATTGCAGCTTTAGTTTTTGGCCAGAATATAACTGAATGTTTGATCAAACATGTTTCTTCGGAATTTATTCGGGATCGTTTCATCTTTGATTCGTCAAAAACTTCTGAAAATGATGATTCAATTGTACTAATGAAACACCAAGAAGAAGTTTATTTTGAAAGACTGTTGAGTGACTTAAAAGCGTTTGACATTACTAGTACATTCCATAATAAACAGTTAAAGTCCAAGTTATTTATTGAAAAATTAATAAGATTTTTCGAAAGGAGTGATAGTGTGAAACTTTTGAAGAAAATTGATATAGAAGGTGTTAAAGTAAAAAACGATCACGAAGTTGATCGTCATTTCGAGCAAAACATGAGTACAACACTTTTGATAGAAGCAGCATCCGGTGGTTACGATCACATTGTAAAGTTTTTGATTGTTGATGTTAAATGTGATGTGAATAGGACTGACGGAGTGCAAAGATCGCCTTTGTATAAAGCATCTGAAAGAGGACATTCGTCAACAGTAAAACTTTTATTAGAGAACAATGCTGATGTATCTCAGCGTAACCAATATGGAATGTCTCCATTGTTTGTGGCCTGTCAAATGGGACATACAAATACAGTAGAAATGCTACTGCAGGACAATGATGCTGTACATCAGTGTAAAAACAACGGAGAGTCTATAGTGTATGAGGCATGCAAAGGTGGATATAAAGATATAGTAGAACTGTTGATCAGGAACAAAGCTGATGTATCTCAGTGCTCTTACCTTGAGCGGTCTCCGTTGTATGTTGCAAGCGAAGGAGGACATACAGATATAGCAAATATGTTACTGCTCAACGCTGCTGATGTATGTCAATGTACTAGAAGTGGAGAGTCTCCGTTGTATGCAGCCAGTGAAGGTGGCCATAGAGATATTGTAGAACTGTTACTGAAGAACACGGCTAACACGTCTCAGTGTAATAAGGATGGAAAGTCTCCATTGTATATAGCATGTGAGGCAGGACATACAGATATAGTAAAGTTGTTTCTACAGAAGAATCCTGATGTCTCTCAGTGCTATTATAATGGAGAGCATCTTTTGTATACAGCCAGTAAACGTGGACATACAGATATAGTAGATATGTTAATAAAGGAAGAATGTGATGTCTCTCTGTTTCCCGATTATGGAAAGTCTCCATTGTATGTGGCCTGCGAAGGAGGACATACAGAAACAGTACAACTGCTTCTTAGAAACAATGCTGATGTATCTCAGTGTAATGCGAGTAAGGAGTCGCCGTTGTATGTGGCCTGCAAAGGAGGACATACAGGAACAGTCCAACTGCTACTTCGGAACAATGCTGATGTATCTCAGTGTAATGCGAGTAACGAGTCTCCGTTGTATGTGGCCTGCAAAGGAGGATATACAGAAACAGTACAACTGCTACTTAAAAAAAAAGCTGACGTATACCAGTGTTATACGTATCAAGAGTCCCCGTTGTATGTGGCCTGCGAAGGAGGACATACAGAAACAGTACAACTGCTACTTCGAAATAATGCTGATGTATCACAGTGTAATGCGAGTAAGGAGTCGCCGTTGTATGTGGCCTGCAAAGGAGGACATACAGGAACAGTCCAACTGCTACTTCGGAACAATGCTGATGTATCTCAGTGTAATGCGAGTAACGAGTCTCCGTTGTATGTGGCCTGCAAAGGAGGATATACAGAAACAGTACAACTGCTACTTAAAAAAAAAGCTGACGTATACCAGTGTAATACGTATCAAGAGTCCCCGTTGTATGTGGCCTGCGAAGGAGGACATACAGAAACAGTACAACTGCTACTTCTGAACAATGCTGATTTATCTCAGTGTAATACGATTAACGAGTATCCGTTGTATGTGGCCTGCGAAGGAGGACATACAGAAACAGTAAAACTGCTACTTCGGAACAATGCTGATGTATCACAGTGTAATGCGAGTAACGAGTCTCCGTTGGATGTGGCCTGCGAAGGAGGACATAGAGAAATAGTACAACTGCTACTTCTGAACAAAGCTGATGTATCACAGTGTAATGCGAGTAACGAGTCTCCGTTGGATGTGGCAGGCGAAGGAGGACACACAGAAACAGTACAACTGCTACTTCGGAACAAAGCTGATGTATCACAGTGTAATGCGAGTAACGAGTCTCCGTTGGATGTGGCAGGCGAAGGAGGACACACAGAAACAGTACAACTGCTACTTCGGAACAAAGCTGATGTATCACAGTGTAATGCGAGTAACGAGTCTCTGTTGGATGTGGCAGGCGAAGGAGGACACACAGAAACAGTACAACTGCTACTTCGGAACAAAGCTGATGTATCACAGTGTAATGCGAGTAACGAGTCTCCGTTGGATGTGGTCTGCGAAGGAGGACACACAGAAACAGTACAACTGATAGCTCGGAACAAAGCTGATGTATCACAGTGTGGTACGTATGAAGAGTCCCCGTTGTATGTGGCCTGCGAAGGAGAACATACAGAAACTGTACAACTGCCATTTCGGAATAAAGCTGACGTATCTCAAAGTTATACATATAGAGAGTCTCCATTGTATGTGGCCTGTAGCAAAGATAATATAATTATTAGAAAAATGTTACGGAAACGCAATGCTGATGTTGATCAATGTGAAACAGAACATGGACAATCACCTTTACACATGGTTTGTAATACTAATATTTTATCATTAGTTCTGAATGTACACCAAATAAATTATAAGATAAATTATACAGCTAAAATCGAAACCGTAAAATTCTTACTTGCATGGAATGCAAAAGATGAAATGTGTTATAAAAAAGGTCAGACACCACTTGATATTGCCCGCAAGTCAACCTTCTTGGAAATTAAAAATGTTCTTGAGAGATCTCTCAAATTGAAAGTATTGAAATTAATGTAAACATTTCATCAACTGTGGATTTCAATTAAAAAAGTCTGATTTACAAAAAACTCAAAAAGAAAAATTTAAAATAAATTGTTGTTTAAGTAATGCTCTTGTTTAGTGCAATGTGTATCATGTTTGGTAATGTTTAAGTAATGCCCTTGTTAAGTGCAATATGTATCATATTTGGTAATGTTTAAGCAATGCCCTTGTTAAGTGCAATGTGTAACATATTTGGCAATATTTGAATCAAGTGTAGATAGCGTGTATATACTTAGAAAACAAATTCATTATTTGTCTGGAGTTTGTATTATTGGTAAATATGTGTATTACGTTGGTATATGAAAGCAATATATTGGTGAAATGTAATAATTGATCATTATATGTGAGTAGTGTGTACATTGGTCAATATAATGTTTTATACAGTGTAAATAATTGGTTCGAATATATATGTAGTGTATATAATAGGTATATGTACAATAGAGTTTATAAAGTTGGTCTGTATAATATATTATGTATAGATTGAATATAGGTGGTGTATATGTTCAGACTGTATATATTTGGTAAGTGGATATATGGAGTGTATCAAATTGGTAAGTATATGAATCGGATGTGTAAAACTGATCAGTGTATATATGTATTGATCAGGGACTATACAGAGTATAATTATGTAATAGATTGATATAAGCGTTTAGTGTATGCAATGGTTTTGTATACATTTTGTATCTATTTTTTGAAATAAGTATCAATTTCTTCTAAACATCAACCCAACACTGTTAGATATTTGAAATTGCTTTTGCAAATGTTTTGTTCTTCCCTCGCTGGGATTCGAACCAATGCTACTGGGATATCGTGACAGAAAATCGCAAATCGCCTGCACCACTGTAGCCGTCCCGCTAGAACACACGACCACCTGGGAAGCCCAGGTAGTCGTGTGGTCTATGTAAATATATATGTATATATAAGGAGTTCATAGAAACAGTTACATGTAACATGAACTGTTCAGCATACTGATCCAGGAAGTGTGTTTAGTTTGTCATTGTGGAGATGACGTGTACTATCGATTAATTTTTTTTCCGTTAATACCAATTTTCGTTAAATTGAGGAAAACTTGAATTTTAGTGGCTATTTGAATCCATGGTTTTCAAAAAGTCTGCATTTAATAAAACAACAAATTGAAAATTTATTTTTTCTAACATTTAAATTCGTGAATTTAATGTTACCACAAAATCCACAAAAATTAGTTTCCAACGAATGATAAGGAAATCACCGTATGCTATTATCTTATGTGTTAAATGGAAATGTTTCTATACTGATCAATATATGAATGAAAGTTTTTAATTGTAAAGTACATTTCTTGATTTGTTGATAAGGACATGTATTCATAAGGGGTATGTAATAACTAAGTGTAGTCATGTATTGTATACCATTGGTTAATGTCGGCATTAATAATAAGCAATTCGTCAGTATGTGTATAGAGGGAAAATAAATCATTAGTGTATCCAAGAAGTGTAGATAATTACTAAATAAATGTACGAAGCGTATGTCTTCAGTCAGTGTGTGCATGGAATACATGAATGCGGTCAGGGTATGCATGTCCGTATTTTTTATTTGTTAGTGGTATAAATGGATTTGTATACTTGTTCAGGGTATGCATGAAGTGTATGTAATTGTTGTATAATTGTATTGAGTGTAAGGTGTTGTTTAGTGTATGAATGGGTTTATGTCGTCATTACGTGTTCATTTTGGGTGTATATAACTGGTCATTTCATGCATGGTGTGAATATGATAATACAGTGAATATATGGATTTGTATATCAGAAGTATCTAAAAAATGTCGGTACAGATATGTTTACCTCTTTTTTCATATTATACTTCTATTTATAAATGCAAGTCTTTGTTTATCTATTTATTGTAACATATCTTTATCAGTTTATTGTTGTACATTTTTTTATAGTTTGTCTGTTTATTGTAATATCATTTTACCACAAACTACACATAGACTTCTTCGATACTAAGATAGGTTATTAATGATAGCACTTTTTGGTATATATATTGATTTAATCAAAGGGACTTGCATCGGCAAAAACACATTTATTCTAAACCAGTTGTTTGCTTTGTGCTTCTCTTATATGTTATGATGGTATTATGGTGTGAAATTTGGCCAAGACGCCATATAATAAAGTATTAAATTGACACGCACAATGGATGCGTTATTTTTTCTCTTTCTACGGGGTTAAATTGGAGTTTACATGAATACTGATTTAATTAGGTCGATTATTCACTTGCAAGAGAAATAATTCATTATCAATGTTTATTAGCTAAATTTGACAAAAATGAACCGTTTTAGATGATAATAGCAAATTATTATTTCACTATTTCACTGTATTAATGATTGAACAAAAACAATCATACTTCACATTCTTTATATATTCATAGCTTGCTTCAATAAGTTAATGGTAACTTTTTTTTTATTAGCTTATTGTAGTACACTTTAAACAGTTTATTGTTAAATACTATACTCAGTTTATTATTATATACTTTAAACAGATTATTCTAAAAAAACTTTAATCAGTTTATTATTAAAATACTTTAATTAGTTCATTGTAAAAATACTTTAATCAGTTTATTGTAAAAAATACTTTTATCAGTTTATTGTAAAAAATACTTTTATCAGTTTATTGTAAAAAATACTTTTATCAGTAAATTATTAAAAAACTTGAATCAGTTAATTGTAAAAATACTCTAATCTGTGTATTATAAAAAATACTTTAAACAGTTTATTGTAAAAAATACTTTAATCAGTTTATTGTTAAAATACTTTAATCATTTTGTTGTAAAACTACTTTAATCAGTTTGTTATTAAAATACTTTCATCAGTTTGTGGTAAAATACTTTACTCAGATTGTTGTAATGTACATGTGTGTGTGTGTACTATAATTAGTTTGTTGTAATATGCATTTATATTTGTTTGTTCTCATAAAACAGATTGCGTTGCAAAAGCCTTTGTTTTAATGGAATACACACTTGTCTGTTTGTTGTTATATGCATTTTATTAACGATATACGCTATTAGACTGTATTATGCAAGAAACACTTTTCTCTGTAAATTTTTCATTTTTTCATTGGTTTATAATTGTCTGAGCTAAACAATTTGTTTGATTTAACCTTAGTGAACAGTATTGAACTGTGCCTTGGATATTTTGCATTGATTGCTCAATTTGAACAAGTCGAATCAATAAAAGATATTCCCTCCAATTCCTGATACACATTTTCACAATACATACATTTATATTTTGCATATCGTTCGACGTAAACAGCTTAAAGTACATACTTCAACTTTACACCATTTATACAATTTTAACATTTCCTTTGATATCCATGTGTACATTCCTAATAAATTTTATTCAGTTTTCAATTCTTTTTCTAATAAAATGAGGTTATTTTCGCGGATGTAAAATTTCGCGATTTTTATCAAATAAGGTATAATAAATATTTTTGCGTTTATTATTTTGGCGAATTTAAACCTTTGCATGTAAACTTTTAATTTGGCGGGATTTATTTTGGCGATTCTGTTCTATCTACGAAAATAAGCAGAAATGTACACATAACAAAAAAAAACTCGCTATAGGGCTTTCTACGTTTTTTTAAATTTCAGAGTCACTGAATAAGGACGAACATGTGTAACTATGAGTTTATTTACATATAATGTGTGGATAAATATGAAGACTATTACTTTAAACATCATCAAAATTGTCAATTCTATCTTTTTCATGATTAACTGCTGATTTTTTCACTGGAGGATAGCAATGTATATCAGTACTGCAATACTACAGTTCTAGGAACGGTTGCGTTAAACTTACTAATAAGTTAACAAACAATCATGATATACAAGGTAGTCAAATCCAAATGGACGACGATATCAGTTCAAGTTAATAGTGATACGGTCATGACGGTTAGCGAATGTGTTTTTTTTATTGTAATAACAATCAGTTAACATTGTACGATGCCTATATATGGTGACGATTATGTATTTCGATATGGTATTAATTGACCACTTTCGAGTTTGTTTTTCACCGAAAAAGACTCGTCAAGTATACACCCTTTTCTGACGTCATTACCAGATAAATGTGATCGCCTGTATTCTTGCACTATTAACGTTCATCATGCATCTATGTGATCGTCATTGTGCAGGATAAACTAGAAATAATTAATATCCTGTAGGTATTTATTACAATTCCCATATGGCAGCAGTGCTGATTGTCAATTATAAGAATTGAATTTGCTAAATAATTCGTACAATTTAACATACATTGTTTTCCAACCACTCGCTCAACATTGGAACAGAAGCGACGACGCCTAATAACGCACCAATGATGTTCACTAAAACCAAAGTTTTTGACGGAAATGCATCGAACTCTAAAGTTGTTTATTGCAACGATCTGGGTAGAAATATCATTTTTTTTTCGTTCTTTTTTTTCTATCTGTGTTTGAATTATAGTCATTTCGTGTCAGTATATCAATAGATAATAATAATTATAACCAATATAAATGTATTGATATGTTATAAATAAAATAAAAAAACATGAGCAAAAGTAATGGTATTTGTCTTTGAACAATGAACAGTTTGACGTTTTGATGATTTTTTTAATGGAACAATCGGAAGGCATTTTTAACAGTTTAACTACTTATGAACCTATCTATATTTTTTCTTGGGATATACTTGAATGAAGAGCTGTTTTTGTTTTTGAACGCACAAAGATTTAATGCACTATAAACTCCAAAAATGATGATCAAAATATGCGTACGATCCGTCCTGTTTTGCTTTGTTTGTTTAATAATTGAGTCACTCTTCAAGACAAACTTAAATGTGTGCTCTTGTGACTCAACACATACACGAAGATGTGGTATAGGACAACTCTCCAACCAACTCACAATTTGTAGTTCAAAGTACGGTTTTAAGCACGGATCATTTTCACACATAACAGCAAGCTATAAAGAGCTTATACAAAGACTTGATGCATTGGCACTCATTCCACATCTTCTTATAACTGTACACAGGTGGTATTGATATCGTGTTTTTCAAATCTATCTATCAATTTTTTTTCTTTAAAACTGTCCCTTTTACGTTTTGAATTTTCCTCGGTGATCAGTATTTTTGTGATTTTATTTTTTTCAAAACTAATCACTATTTTTGAATTCAAAATTGATTATGCTTGGCTAATTAAGCAACAACTTAGCAGTGTTCAGTGTATATGAAGCTGTTTGATATGCCTTTATATTCAAATGATTTTGTCTAATCAGTAATAGTATGAACAGTTATTTTAGATTAACCAGGTTCTCGAGGATGTACGTAGATGAAATTGAAAAAAATCTAAAACTTAAACTTGATACTATCAGTCAGAAGAGCATTAGTTAAGGAACAAATAAAGCATCACATATTGACAGGGTATGGAACTTCTTGTTAGAATATTTGATTTTTAAGAAAAGGTTTGAAAATCTGAATGGGAATTTTCCCTTATATTTATATTTACCATTGGTATCAAATTTTGAAAAGAAATCTAGATTTTGCTTTAATGTTGTTAATTAATTATTTTCTATGAATAGAAAAAATAGTGGTATTGGGCAAAATATTTTACACTGTATCGTACTGATAAGAAACAATGATTTCGATCATCTAACAAGAACTCTTTAACCTGACTTGATTTTATCCTTAATTAGCACAATTAATTGTAACAGTTCATTTTTTTTTTATTTTACTCTTGATTGTTTAAAATAATTAGTTGAACTCAAATATTAAGTTTAATATTTTATACAAGTTTTAGCATTGTATTTTTAATTGTGTATCATTAACATGTATACTAGCATATATAATAAAAGAGAAGATTATAAATAAATTTATATGAACTATAAAGCTTTGTTTTATAATTGAAACCTGATAAAAAAAAACAATGTGTAAAACACAAATTTTTATAACATCAACAAGACAGCAAGCCAACAATTTCCACCAAAATTTTTTCCTATGCCATTATTTAATTTCCATTGATATTCGACCTTATAAATATTTCAATAATAGATTATTTCAAGTCGGGAGCCTGTAAATCAGTTGAAGTTGCTTTTTTTTAAGTAGTTAAAATTGTTTAATATTTATAAAAAAGAAGATCAAGTGGTTTAATTGCCAATGAGACAACTGTCCACAAGAGACCAAAATGACACAGACATTAACAACTATAGGTCACCGCACGGCCTTCAACTTTGACATTTTGTGACCTTTTATTACTATGCGGAGTGAGTTTTACTCGTTGTTGAAGGTCATACGCTGAATTATATATAGTTGAAAACTTTTTTGTCATGTGGTTTAGTTGTCCCCTTGCAAACATAACACATCACATGTTCCTTTTTTTTTGTATGTACAGCACAGTCTATGAACAGTGAAAAAGAAATGAAGATTAAACATGATTCAGATTAATGGCGAGTTATTTTTTATCAGTTTTGTCTTACATTTTATGAACACGAAAAGCTTATCAAACAGGAAAATCACAGCAAATGTCAAAGAGGGACGAAATATACCAGAGGGACAGTCAAACTAATACATCGAAAGTTAACTGACAACGCCATGGTTAAAAATAAAAAAACAGTCAAACAATAGTACACATGTCACAACATAGAAAACTAAAGAGTTTAAAGCTGTTTCTTTTAAACAGATAATGCCAATGATATTTCTTTGCTTTAAATTACCGATGAGAATAGAAACAACACTAAAGAACCCAATCAAGATAGATGAGTGATGAGAAAGGTCATACAAAAAAAAGTAAAAACACAAAAATACTGAAATCCGAGGAAAAAAATTCAAAGAGGAAAGTCCAAAATCAAATGGTAAAATCAATAGTTCAAACACATCAAACGAATGGATAACAACTGTTATATTCCTGACTTAGTACAGGCATTTTCTTATGAAGAAAATGGTGGATTGAACCTGGTGTTAAAGCTAACTAACCCTCTCACTTGTATGTCAGTCGCATCATATTCCATTACATGGACATCGATGTGTGAACAAAACAAACAAAAACTACAGGTAAACATGTCACACATAGGGGTAATAGTCTAATTCGGTAGGTCACATTCGTGAAAATGGAACGGGATTGTAGTAACAACATAAGGAACATAACCGATATCATCTGTGAAACGGATATTCCATAACTGTCAACCAATTCGTGATGGCGTCCGTAAAATTTACAAAGTGATGATTTCAACTTCACCATTTGGAACTCTTGTACAAGTCGAATTTAAAAATGTCACGATCACGGTAACAAAAATAAAGGCATATACATGTGCAACACAGGTAGCCCGTTAAGGACAAATGATTTATAAATATGAACAAAAAGATAGATTTGGTATGATTGCTAATGCGACAACTCTCCACAAGAGTCTAAATAGCTCAAAATTTGAATAAGTAATCGTACGGTCTTCAAAAATGACCAACGCACATAGTGCAAAGTAAGCTATACATGGCCCAAAAAAATAACAAAGCTAAAGAAATATTCAAATGGGAAAACTAACGGACTAATTTATGTACAAAAAATGAACGAAAAACAAATATGTAAAACATCAACAAACGACAACCACTGAATTACAGGATCCCGACTACAGACAGACACATACGTACAGAATGTGGCGAGGTTAAATATTTTAACGGGATCCCAACCCTACCCTAACCTGGAACAGTGGCTGAACAACAGAACAACATAAGAACGAACTATTCAAATCAGTTGAAGAAGGCTCAACTCATGAGATGGTTACAAATAGTAACACATCCAACAAAAAACAGAGTCGGCGTGGATGAGTACTTGTATTTGCAAACAACAAATTGACACAAAATACAGATCTGCTAATAAAAACACCTAAGACTACATTATCAATCAGTACACATCCAACTTCCAATGTACTTAGTGTAAAGACGTAATAAATAGGCAGATAAAAAACATGACCTTGTGCATGCAGAGTTATAGGTTTCAACAGATTGAAGATCCATGAATGTTTATATTTACATAACATTAATATTAAGTTTGCTTTTAATTTACTGATAGCAATATGTTTTCTACAGGTACAACCAAACTTCTAAACCAAATCTTTATATCTATGGAAAAATTTAGTAAAGGTTTTAAGTAATTTGTGGTAACGAAATTCCAGGCTTAGTAATCTACCAGTAAAACATCTAAAACGTTCGCTAATATAAAACGGCACAACAGACACGAACATAGCGAACGAGTTTTAAAATAGAAACGCTGGAGGATGGTGACAGAGGAACATAAAAATCCAAAAAGGAAAAATTAACAACAGGGAACGATAATACGTCCTTTTTGTCGTAAATATCTAAATCAAGGGAAGGACAGTTATTGCTGTTTAAATTTGATGCATTTAAAGTAAGTTACTTTTGGTAAATTTCGGCCGTTTATTTAGAGAATTCTTGATTATTAATTAGGCAGCTTACCACCAAAAAAAAATGCAAATGATAATACAAGCATAAAACTTTGTAAAAACATGCCTTTAGGTGTATCTAATCATATAAGAGGGATAGCCACGAAAAAAATCCACCTGATCATAGCGGCCATGTTAGATTTTCAAAATGACGTCTATCCAAGTAAAAGAGACATCAAAGGGATAATCCTTTTTGCTTGTATTGTATCCAAAATGATACAAGATGCTTGGAGTAAATGAACATTAAACATCACTACGTGTCAATTACCGGTCATTAACTTACTTCCGGTTTGACAAATATCCCGAATATGACTGTTTAATAACCAGAATAATGTCAGTCGTTTTTTCTGCCGATCTCCGATTAATCTCCGACTGCTACATTAGCAGATAGTTGGGAAACTGATTGTACAACATGTTGTTTGTGTCAGGAAGTCAATTAGACAATTATAAGAATTATTTATTTAAACAACCCTTTAAAGCAATTCGTTCAGAACACGCTATTCAAGACATTATTTAAACAATCATAAAAATCATTACCTTTGAGAAATTATTCTAAAATATCACGTTGTTAAATAACAATCGCTTTCATGATGACATTGGAAAATTGAAATAAATAGCTTAGAATACACAAACCAACCTGAATATTGTGAATAGATCTACAGCAGAGGGCAATGTGTGAACTTTAAAATTCACCGCTGCATTATCTCGTGATGTTAATTACGGAATTACGTGTATTGAATTTCTTTTTGATGTAAAAAAATTAAAGACAGCTAACCGATATTAACCTTCTCAAAGTTAAACATAAATTTGTAAAGATATTACAGTTAATGCGATACACTGTATGCTAGTAATTCTTTTAGGTTAACACATTTCAAACATTTCACCGATTTTACACTTTTCAATGTACCACAAACAAGATTATTTATTTTCATTTTGTAGGTGTTCGTCATTCTTTGAATACTAATGAACTTTAATAGATTTATATCCACATTGAAATGAGTATCTAAAAATCTTATTTTCAAGAACGTATTTTTTTCACAGCAGTTAGTACAATTTGCAATGTAAACAAACACTCATGTGCTCGAAGATACCACATTTTGTCTGATAGAGTATACTAATTAAACAAAACACATTATAAATTTAGAATCTCTGTCTGTTTAATTACCAATTATATCAATTTGTTTTAAGTTTTAAAGTTAAGTTGATCTAATTAAATGAAATAAAATCACTTTCTAAGGCTGAATGAGGGATGACAGATACCTTAAGGTATATTCTCAATTTTATCAAAGATCGAAAATAAACTGACAACGTCATGGCTAAAAAGGAAAAAGATAGACGTACACATAATAGTACACAACATCGAAAACATAAAACTACCGAACAGGCACCCAACCAAAATTTGTTCTCAGGTAGGGTAAGCAGATCCACAAAAGCTAGTTCAAACCAATACCAGCTGACCAACATATCCATAAGCTAATATTCAATATCCTAGATAGTAAGTATAAAGACGGACTTTACAGTCAGGGAAAGGCCAACATATAGAAATCATATATTATAAGGGTTTGAATGTACAAATGTGTATGATAATTTTATCTAGGTCGGTCAAATTTCAAAACAATTTCGTTTTTGTTTTGAGTTTTTAAACTTAACCAACAAAACCAACCCCAAATAAACGCAAACCTACATGAATCAAACCTTTGGATCACCGACTTTATTTCATGGTAATAAATTCATACCAAGCTCAGATTAAACGACACTATAAATTGGGAAATTGCAACTTTTTAAAAGCTAATGTTCTTTGCAAAGGTAATATCATTATTTGTATGGTTTGTTGTTCTTCATCGATACATTTATATTTTTACAAGATAATGTAATATAACACATGCTGTGTCACAGAGTAGTATCAGCTATTGCATTCGCAGTGAAAACGTCATAATCATAATCATAAGAAGTACGTGGTGACATAATGATGAACATTTATCTCAATTTTCATTATAGAAAACAAAATCTCTTTTTCAAATCTATCAGTAAGAGACCTAATTATTACAAAGGTAACAAGATAATAGTAAAAATATTACCTTGACTTATATATTTGTTATGTCAAAAGTTTGATTGTCAGGGATGGTCATTTTTCAATTTCCCACACGAATTCACAAAAAAAAACATTATTTTCATTATTATGTTGTTATAGATATTCTTGTTTCTCACTAAAACTATCATAAGCTTCATCTGTTAAATCAAAACGTAATTAGATTTGACTGATTTATTAAAAATGTAAAACTATTAACGTAGGTTTTGATGATAAAGCAAATCTAACTCTTATTTGTGTACTTTTTATTTTTCCTTTCAACCGATAGTTTATGCATTAATCGCTCTAAATATAAATTTCATAAAGATATGACCTGGTTTGTGCTTTGTTATGTTAATATTACAAACAAACAATGTGAAAGGTACAGGACAAGGTCTTCACTATGGTGAAGTTACATAAAGTTATTTTTTGATGTTGACATAATTATATATTTTCAATAGAAATGACACTGTAAACATGGTAAATAACACCATAACATTTAAGTGGTATGTGTTGGATTACAACTTACATGACTTTGTTTCGCTGATGGCAACACAATATTTAAAAAATGTTTGTAAATGCAATTTATAGTAACATAAGTCCTATTTAACATTATTTGAAGGCGTTGTATTTTATTCATCAAACTATACAGCTTTTTGTACATGTTGTAGTCAATCCATGAAAGACAAAATGCAGTAAATATGTTTCAATTTAAGGAAAATGTAATGACAGAAATGTATTTCTAGTGTTCGAAATAACTACTTAAGTGACAATTATATTGTTTGAAAAATTATGGTTTTTGACTTGATTGTTTGAAAAATAAAATAAGATAAAATAAATATCAAGTTTTTTATATCACATTCACAAATATCCAACTTCAGTTATCAAATTTCTATCTCATCTTCACGGTTTTATAACTAGAATTTAAATATTTAAAAAAAACTGACGATTCATATTAAGGTATATATCTGTGAAGTCCCGGAAATGATTTGTATTTATGCATCTTTAAGCATTTCTTGAATGAGCTTTCTAAAAGGCCCAAAATTTTGTTAGAAACACGTAAAGAAAAAACACCAAATTCTATTAAAAAAAAATCGCATTTGAGTACCTGTTCACCAACCCATTGTTTTAGTACTTGTTTATGGCTAGGGGTTAGAGACTTTTCCCTAAAAAATAGATAAAAAAGGGAAAAATAGCTATTGGATTGCACCCCAACGGGAGGGTAAATATTTTCTTGGGTAAGTTGTTCTTAAATGCCGAAAATCTCGTCCGAAACGTTGAAAAAAAGGAACATCTTTATGACAAGGGATTATACAGTCTTCTTCAATGCTATTGTATTCTATAATTATATATCGGGATATTTTAGAATTTCTAGGGTAACCTTTCATAAAGGCCGACAATTTTGTTCGAAACCCGGAACTATATATATCCCAATTCTAAAAATTATGCATATTTGGTACCCTCTTTCCGACCCATTGTTTTGGCAGGGTTTTATGGCTAGGGACTAAAGACTATGCACATATAAATAACTATTGGATGGTTCTTCTATAGGAAGGTACAGAATTTCTTGGGTAAGCATTCTCAAAGGCCAAACAAATCGTCCGAAACATGGAAATAAAGTCAAGTTCGATAAACTACGCTCTAGGGTCAACAACGTCCGAACTAATTCTCTGGGTAGTTCTTGATGGATGAGGATTATAGACTATGTTTCAATGAATAGTTAATGTATAGTCCTACATCAGGAGGGTGAAAAAATTCAAAGGTAGCTTTCTTCAAGGCCTAAAATGTCGTCCGAAACTTGGAAATAAAGCCGAATTCGATAGCAAAACGCTCTAGAGTCGCCCATATCCAATTGTCTGGGTAGTTTTAAATGAGGGGTTATACACGCTGCATTAATGATAAGTTAGTATATAGTACTACATCTAGAAGGTCCAGATTTTTTGGGGTAGGCTTTTTTATCAATTGTCTAGGTAGTTCTTCGTGACTAGGGATTATAGAATCTGCTTCAATTGATATATATTGTACAGTACTACATCGCGAGGGAAACGAATTTCTGGGGTAAGGATTCTGACAGGTCGCACATGTCGTCCGAAACATGGAAATAAGGCCAAAGTCTATACAATACGCTTCATGGTCACCCACTTTCCAGCCAATTATCTGAGTAGTTCTTAATGACTAGATATTATAGAATCTGCTTCAGTGAATATCTATTATATAGTACTACATCTAGAGGGTAAATAATTCCTTGGGTAAGCACTCTTACAGGCCGAAAATGTCATTGGAAACCTTGATAAAATACGCACTAGGGTCACCAATTTTACAAGAAACTGTCTGTTTAGATTTTAAACGTAAACAATAAAACGTCAATAAAATCCTACATTTTAAATGAAGAAATGAAATCATTACAGCTTAATCATATACCCTAGCAATGTATATAGTATTCTTTCATTACAGGGTAACATGATGTCAGACAGTATGTTTTACAGGTCATTTGTGGTAAATAAATAACATGAATAAGGCCGTTAGTTTTCTCGTTTATAATGTTTTCCATTTTCATTTCGGGGTCTTCAAAAGCTGACAATGCGGTATGGGCTTTGCTCATTGTTGAAGGCCGTATTGTGATATACAGTTGTATGTTATTGCAATGATAACTTGAGGTAGCCTGACTTTGAGATATTTCGCTAGCTATAAAACCAGGTCAAATACGCGAAAAACAAACATTACGCTTTGGTAACGTTGTAACCATAACGCTTTACTGCGTGATGTTATTGTATGTATATTTTAGCTATTAAACGATTAAACGTATACAAAAAACACAACGCATCTATTGAGATTCTTCAACATTTATAGTACCGTGACTGACGGGAAATTGGTTAAACAATTGAAACAAAGTTGAAGGCAACATGTGTTGGCAAACGATCAGCGGTGAGACATTCGATGAGCTGAAAGAGAATCCTGACAACGTGGAAATGGAGGAATTCAAAGCCATAGAAGATACCGTAAACCAGTAAAGAAGATTCTTCAAGATTTAAACAGGAAGATGATAAAAGTCCTACACACGATGATCACATAGAACAAGAAATTACAGACTTGGATTAGTATATATTTAATCTAGACAGTAGTCTTAGGCAAATACTAGTACGAAAATTCGCGCAGACAATCAAATCTTTCAAACTATACTTCTGATTTAAAAAAAAAAGTCAACAATGAACGCTAACGCTGAATACCATATACCTACATCTAACAGTAGTAATATAAACACATCAGCCGTTTACACGCTATACAACAGAGAAAAAAATCCATCAGAGGAAAATCCTACCGAAAATCAATTACGCAACTCTACTGGCCCGACTCATCAATCGTACAATACTCAAGAAGAATGTTCGTATATACAACCACCAGCATAACAACCAGATGAATTTGGTAGTAATAACCATAGATTAATTAAACTAAATTAGATTTGCCTCATTATGACGGGTTTTCTTTTGCAGTGGAGCACATTTTGGGACTCTTACGAATCTACCATACATTTTAATAGTAGTCTAACGCCAATCCAAAAGTTCAACTATCTTAACGCCAAGCTTAAGGGAAGCGCCGCGCAAACAGTAAAGGGATTT
Organism: Mytilus trossulus; assembly: GCF_036588685.1. Taxonomy (NCBI): domain Eukaryota; kingdom Metazoa; phylum Mollusca; class Bivalvia; order Mytilida; family Mytilidae; genus Mytilus; species Mytilus trossulus. The sequence continues at coordinate 1,891,280 of NC_086385.1, forward strand.
GCTTCAACTAATCGTTACTACGAACCTTCTCAGTGATCGGTTCGGACAACCTAGCAAACTGATCATGCTTACGTGAAAGCACTTATGAACTTATAACCCGCACCGACAAATGATGCATTTAGCTTGAGGTCTTACGGAGAGAGATTAGAATCATATGTGCGAGTATTAGAGTAAGAAACCAGAGATGTATGGTTCGCTTTTGGTACCAATAGTTTTGGACAAGTAACCGATGGACATACGAAAATCTATTGCACAAGAACATGGAAGAGATAGTTCGATATTGGATAATCTACGCAAATCTATAAAGGGATTGAAATACATGTACTAGAAGCTGGAGAAGGAGTCACCGATATAGATAGATTGTACGCCACTGCATTTTTTATGACCACGCAATCACATTCATACAACAAGGGAAAATTTGGAATGGTTGGCAGATCCAACTTAAGATGTGACATTCTTCATGTTCCTCATGTTATTACAAATCGGGTTAGTAGTCTTATTTGGTAGTCACATTTTAAAAGGGAATTGGATTGTAGTTACGATTTTAGGAACATATCTAAAGTTATCTGTGAAAAGGATATTCCATAACGGTCAATTAACCCACGATAGCGTCCATTCAATTTACGAAGGGATGATTTCGCTTTCACCATTTAGAACTCTTGATTTAATAGGTCCCTTGTGAGCAACAACCCTATATAAAAAAATTATGAAACATGTAGGAATTGCAAGCCCGGGAATATCGTAATAATTAATGTTAATTATGTTAATTATATGTTACAACTATTTATAACGAATTTTCAGAAGTCTTGTTAAAATGTTGATTAAAGAAGTACATGTAAGTATCAATGTTGATCCATACCCTATTATTTGTCAAATAAAAGACCGGCGAAAGATATCAGTGAAACAGTCAAGCTCATACATCGAAAATACACTGACAACGCAATGGCTAAAAAAGAAAAAGCCAGACAAACAAATAATAATGAACAAGTAACAACATAATAAACACTAAAGACTGAGCCACCCGAACTCCACCAAAAAATTGGTTTGATTTCAGGTGCAACGTTTTGGTTAGCAGATCCTTCTCCACATGTGGCACCCGTCCGGTTGCTCTTGTTATTAAAACACGGTTAATAGTCTTATTCGACAGGTAATATTTATGAAAAGGGGAGGGGAATGTAGTTACTACGTAAGAAACATATCAGATATGGTTTGTGAAACAGTTATTCCATAACGGTCAACCAACTCGTGAAAGCATCCGTAAAATTTACGAGGAGATGATTTAGGAGATAACTGTATTGTATTTTAAGCTTGGCCTTCGTAAAACGTAGATTTTACTGTCGCAAATTGAGTTTACCTAGCGACGCGGAGCGGAGATAGGTAAACGGATATTTGCGACAGTAAAATCAAGTTTTACGAAGGCCAAGCTTAAAATACAATACAGTTATCTCCATTCTAATGTCGCATCTTAAAATAAATGTTATTTTTTGGCTTAAAAATGGCATTAATGAAAAAGTCCGCGAAACTGTCGCATTGTTTTTAGCATCTTAACAGTGTGACGTCATGTGTTTAATCTGGGTGTGAAACATGAATTCTAAACGTTTTTTTACTTTTCGTACGCTTCATAATGGTTTCAATATAGACTAAAAGAAGATTTTGAGGCTCAAAATGAGAATATCTTGTTAATTTTTTGAGAAATTACATATCCAAAAAAAATCGGAATTCAGAATGGTGGCTTTCTTAGTTACGGACTGGTAGAACGTGGAATCTAACCCCTCAAAATATTTATCAACGTCCAATGAAAATTATCGTTACAAACTAATTGCATTAGAATTCAATTTTACCGGTTGGAACACTTGGTTTACTAGCTTTTTTGTGATAAGCAACTCTCTATCAAGGACATCCTGATCGGAAATACAAACGCGGGAATGTCGTGTCAATTGAGAGATATATACTCCTTTGCTGGAAATTGCTACATAGAAATGGAAAGTTCACAATTGGAAAACTGAAATCATCTTGTTTGTCGTAAAGTTTTGTTTTCAGCCGACCCTCACTGTCAATTTATTGATGTCAATTTTACTAGTTAATGTTAATTTCTTTCTGTTAACTTCCCCAATCTCTCCCTGATATTAAGCTCGAGTAAAGTGACTGAGTTTCAATATACTGTTTGTCCTTTCATCTATATCAGCCATTCGAAGTTTAAATCAGATAATAACTTATCAAAATGCTAAGCCTATACTATTAAACATCAGACAGTTTTTTGTCAACACAAGACTCACCAGTTACACTCGAATCAAAACAACTAAAAGCTTAATGTTTACAAAATTTTAAACAACCTGGAATTACAACACAATGTTCCTAATATATCGTGTGGAAAAAACATCTATCAGCGGTTCGTAAAATTGAAAAAAAATTAATATCGGGGATGACAAGCGTATATTTTGAAACGCCAGAACCCACAGTGCATAATCATAGCATTCATTAGTTGCGCTTGGTTTAAACTATTTGTATGACCATGATAAAAATTGACGATTTAGAACAACTATTCTAAAAAGGGATAGAAAAAGAAATATAAACCCCGTTATCAAATTGCTGAATTACAGTATACATCCGGGTAACTGTCATCATATGTGGTGCAATAATTAATAACCCGATTAACAAACGAAGTACGAATTGTAAATTGTCGTTATCGATTACAAAGTGTAGGTTGCGTTCGATAGTTTAAATTGATATCACTTTTCCAATCTGTAAATATTGCCCTTTTTAGGCATGGAAAATTACTTTAGCTAAAAAAAACCTACATGCACCATTGAATGATTGCGTCAGTATCTTAAGGATTGAGTATTAAGGAGGATACAAATGGTTGATATTTACGATGTGTATCATTACAGAACAGGTCATATGATTCTCAAAAAGGCACAGAACCTGAAAGTAGAAACACGCATAAAAGCGCACTACTTTAAAGAACCAGTTTTATTCGTACTAGCTGTTCACTTTAGTAGAAGACTGGTTTCCTTCACATGAAAAATGTTGATTCATTTATAATATGGTACTGTTGTTGTGACATTTATTTTGTCTGGTACTTCTGGGTAAAATATCAGATAGCTGGTTTATATTCTGAGGATAGCTGTTTTATGCTTTGTAATACTACTACATTGTTTCCTTTTCTGTATAGTAAACTATGAAAAGAAATGCTTGACATGTGTATTGTAACGTTTACTTCGTATACATAAGATATATACAACAATACAACGAGAGACAAATCTATATTGTATCACAGTATTATTTTTTAACTTTGATAAAGGTAAAGCTACAAAATCTCTGAAATAGAATCATGTCGATCCTAATTTAATTATATCAATTAACAAACTCACAGCTTTAACTTTAAACTAAAATATCCTGCAATTTCAGTTTTACAGAATAGATGTCGTTCACTATTTTATAATATCTTCCACAAAAGGATATGGCCCAATATTTATTTTTTTCTTCTTTTAAAGCAATTAAATTACTGAAATATCAATTGATCCAACAAAAGAGCGGCTTTTCCTCTTATAACGTAAATTATACATTCAAATACATAAAGACTGCATTGGCACAAGCAATGGTAATAACATATTGTTAAAACACAAATTTCTTACTATAGACATTAACAGTACTCCCACAGTTTCAATTGATCCGGGGATGGGTTTTATTTGTAAGAGAAAAGGTCGCGATTGCATGACCAAACTGTACATTTTAGAAGTGGTTTAAGCCTGCCAGAGGGAGATTAGGTATTTTAAAGGTAGAAACGTAACGAATGAATACGGAAAGTTCTTGAACAAAAACTTGTCTTCTGGTTTTGTCTTCTTATTCCCATGATTACGTTGGTGTTTTCAACAACAACAAACTGTATGGTTTCGGGCAGATAATTCAGTACCTTATTTAAAAAAAAATATAGGGTAAGCTCCAGACATCGATACAAAGTGTGAATGTGATAGAGATATATCTTATGTAAAAATGTATGGGGGAATAAATAGGTTACGCAGTAGAAATACAAGAGATAGAACTACATCAGCAATGGGAAAAAAGGTAAAAATGATGCACTGTTTAATTCAATTAAAGTCGTCTTTCGTTTTTTCTCTCACTATATAGAAATTAACAAGGACAGAATGTTACTTTGAATTGCATGTTAAAAGATTTTTTAATGATGTGAGTTCGTCATAGTTAAGACCTTGTCTTTAACTTTTTTTTTTTTATATATATAAACAAAATCAGCAAAAATCCAGGTCATGTTATATATAGAGACTTATTGGGTCTGAACTACCGGTGATAAGGAAAAAATCAAAATTCCACGAATCAGGGTTAGATTTGCTTTATCATCAAAACCTGCAGAAAATAACAACATTTTAAATATATCAGTCAAATTGATTTCGTTTTAATTTCACAAATGAAACTTATGAAACAATAAAAACCATATCAATATCAAAATCACCATAACAATAAAGGCTTCTGTGTGAATTCGTGTGAAAAATTGAAAAAAAATCATTCCTTAGAATCAAACCTTTTTGACATAATAAAATTGTTTTTCAGGTGAAATTCTCACTGTTATAACGTTACCGTTATACTAATCAGGTCCCTTACTGAAAGTGTTGAATTATCGACCGACCTAATCAAAATCGTCATACACATATGTACATTCAAACTCCTCATATATATGATAACTCTTATACGATTTGAATATTGTGGAATACGTTGATAAGATTGGTCGATAGAATTTCCGGTAGTTGTTTTTGACGTTGGTTATTTTTGTCAATAGACGACGTTGACCGAATTTCATTTCGTAACCAATATAATCAAGATGACGGCGTTAATCGTTATATGAAATAATACACAAACAACATTCGTTTGAATGATAATGAGAGTTTATACAGTTTACCTTTAATCAGATAGCAAATGTCATTGAGTACATATTTTTGCGCTAACCAAAAAACAATATATTCAAGCGCCGGGCCTATTCAATGTCATGAATATAAAATGTACGTGTGATAGAGGTAACGAGTGTGGATAACTATATTCCCTATTTCCAATTATAAAGTATTATAAGAGTTTAAACGCCTTTTTAAAGGAATTTATTGGTGTATAAATTAGTCCAAGTCACTCACAAAAGATATCATAAAAGTCCTGTGAACTTTTATTCGTTTGAGAGTGAATATGTCGATTTTATACACCAATAAATTCCATTAAAAAGGCGTTTAATCCTTTAATATCTATATGTCAACTTTTCCTTAAAATTAAAGGCCGTTGTTATACTAAATATATAGAATATTGAATATTTACTCATAGATATGTTGGTCAGCGGGTATTGGCTTCGAACTAGCTTTAGAATAGCAGGATCTACTGACCATTCCAGAGCATTTGAGATAATCTCCAATTTTTGGTGAACTCGTGTTGCTTAGTCTTAGTTTTCAATGTTGTGTTGTATGTACTATTATGTGTCTGTCATCGTTTTCTTTTTTAGCCATGACGTTATCAGTTTATTTTCGATCAATGAGTTTCAATTTCTCTCTGGTATCTTTTGCCCCTCTTTCAATAACTTGACTTCTAGATGATATGTTCTTTGTGTTTGTTATGCTTTGTTATATTTTGGGTTGCGTTGTGTATAATTAGTATCGATCTGAGCCTTAGAAAGTAACCTTCTTTAATTTAATTCGGTCACCCTAACTTTTAAACTTAAAGACAGAATGATGTAAAACAGACAGCGATTCTTATTTTTTTTAATAAGTGTATGTTTATATTGCACATTGTAGTAGTTGCTATTGCATACTTCGAAAAAAATGATTTTAAGATACCTACTGCAATTTGGAAATAAACTTATTAAAGTCAAATTAGCATTCAAAAATTCACGACGAACACCTGCAAGATGAAAATGAATAATTTTCTTTATGAAAATGTGAGAAGTGTAAAATTTGTGAGCGGTATGAAATGTGTTTACCTTAAACAATATCAGCATACAGTGTACAACATGTGCACAAGTATTAATATCATTGTTTAATTTTGCGATGTAAAATATTTCTTACAACTTGTATATTACGAAACTATATACAAGTACCTTTATATTATGTCAATGAAGTAAATGAACGAGAGACCCTTTTTCACCCTATCACGTGTGTGTGTATGGATGTATTATGCTATATTATTTATATATCATTTTTAAAATCAATCCTAATCGACTTTATTTTGACTCCACGGATATAATACGATCATGCCTTAACAAATGATATTGTTTCGAAATTCCTTTAATTTCAACAGATGTCTTCTGATAATTAATAATATAAACATGTATTGTTATATTTATACAAATATATGTGAAACTTTGAGGAGGGTAATACCTGTTAGCTGTCTAAATTTTTTCGCGTCAAAAAGAAATCTCATACACGTTTTCTACAATGGGCATCATATGAAAATGAATCAATGAATTTGAAATTTCATGTTTTGTACTCTTACAACCATATACTGTGTTTGGTGTATTTTACCACTATTTATTTCAGTCTTTGCAAGTCAGCATGACAGACTTTTATTTTCAGAAGACGACATTTTAAAATAATGTCGGAAGGGTTATGATTTTAACAATTGTTTGAAAATATCTAGTTTTTATGATATTTACATGTATGTAAACATTGTTAGTCATATGCAAAAAATGCTACACAACTGCAGAGCAATAATGCCATATTCTGACATTTATTGAACTATATTTGAATAATGTTTGTAGTTTTTCTTTACTGATAATGATGTAAAATGTATTTTAAAAAAAACTGCATTTTATCTTTAATAAAAAGAACTGCAAATAAGGGTACTTGTCAGGTTTGGTTGTACCTGTAGGAAACTTATATTGAAAGAGATATGTTTTTTTTTTTACAGAAATCCTGTTTATCGATATTTAAATAGCAAAACGAATAGGATCCCTGTAAATTTATCGAACACTAAAAGAAATGTTTTCTAAAAGGTTTTGGATTCAACACATAAATCTTTAACTATGTTTTGACTGGCATTTAAATTGATTGTGTTATAATGTTCAAAAAATATATTTTTTGAAATAAAGGTGGAATTTTTCAAAAATATTTCGGCATTCATATGAAACGAACTGTGCGCCTGTCATACTGATCTATCCATCTTTTCATATAAAATATATTGCCTTCAAACACTTGTCAAAAACAAGAAGATAAAAGAGGCAAAGTTATTTGATTTCACACTCAGATATGTACATGATGTTTACCAATTAACAACTTTTCTGATTGGGTTCCTTAAAAATTACCCAATGAATTAGAAATAAGAAAAACAGCAGACACGACTTTTTGTGTCAAATTTTAAGCCTGATACCTCGAATTTGACATACATAGTCAACTCGGTACTAGAATATATGACAAACGGGCAATTTTAATTTTGAAATTATTAATTTCTCCAACTTTAGTAGCAATATACCAACTTCACCTGAATGTGGGGAATATTTCCCAAATTAATCAGTATTTAAGAGATTGTAGCTACTGCTAAGACCTAAGTTGTAAAAAATGTCGTCAGTGTCTGAACAAGATATTGATGAACCATGCCAATATCAAGGAACGTCTCGTCTTGTTTCTGAAAACGTTCATCGGACAATACCAAGACCTTGTAGATGAATATCTCCTATTAACTTCACAACTTAAACCCGATTGTCTGACAGTATAGATTATGGGAACTGAGGTTGTTTATCAACTTATAAATGTGTCGTATACTATTATTTTATTCATCTATATATGAATTTTGCTTTAAAAAATGTACAGCGCAATGTTGTGTAAATAAACTCATCATAGATACCAGGACTAAATTTAGAATACGCCGTCGCGCGTTTCGTCTTCAAAAGACTCACCAGTGACGCTCGAATCCAAAAAAGTTAAAATGTCATGCCAATTTGTATACCTTTGTTTAACTTAGGTGATACCAGATACAAATGATATACAGAAACTGTTTCGTGTGGGTTTATTTTCGTCGTTGTGTTATTGTGTGCTTTGGTAGTTAATTGTATTTTTGTCTTTAATTTTTGCTAATGTGATTTGTGCATTTGTTGTGCTTCTTTTTCACATATTTTTTTAATGTTTCTTTTTGTAGCGATTAAGTTTATAATTCCTACTTGACGGCTGTTCCATTATTTTTGACTGTTTTACCTAATATGTCTGTTTGTTCTGTTTACTTAGCATTGTCAAAATTATGGAATTTTATTCAAGTGTCATACAGGTGGGAGGTCTAGCTAGCTGTACAACAAGGTTTAACACAATTTTTTACATAGGCAAATGCCTGTACCAAGTAAGAAATATGACAGTACTTGTCTATCCCAAAATAGTGTACTTGGTTTTGATGTTATATTTGTAATTCTCGTGGGATTTTGTCTGATGCTTGATTCGTTTCTGTGTGTGTTACAATTTAGTGTTATGTCGATGTTCTCCTCTTATATTACATGCGTTTCCTTTGGTTTTACTATGTCACCTCGATTATTTTTTTTGGTCCATGGATTTATAAGTTTTGAACAGCGTTATACTACTGTTGTCTTTATTTGTTTGCCATTCGTTTGTTGTGTTTCAGCTTTTGATTTTGCCATATGATTAGTGAATTTTTATAGCAGTAAAGTATTTTTGTAATATTACTTTTGAGTAAAATTAATATCAAACTTAATAGTATTTTAATATACATAATATGCTCATTCAGTGAAGGACGTTCGTTCAGCAATAAAACCAGGTTCAACCCACCGTGTTTTTTTTTGTGATTTTACTTTTTCCTTAATTGTCCTGTAACAAGTCAGGAATATAACAATTGTTATCAAATAGTATGTTGGCGTTTAAGTTGGTTACACTTCAGCATGTTCAGAAACTGCGAGTACTCTCATATATGTTCTTGACTGGTTTTTTTTGTTGTTGCAGAGATGTGTAAATAACCTCACACTACCACGCTGTGATGTTTGTTTTATATATTTCCCCTATGTATCGGTTTGGTGAGTGACGCTGTTTGAAACTGTTTTTTCATTGTTTTTATTATGTTATACTTAAGATCGTACCTGCATGACCAAATTGTACATTTGCAAGTGGTTTAATCCTGTCAGAGAGAGTAAGAATTTTAAAGGTGGAAACGTAACGAATGAATACAGAATGTTCTTAAACAAAAACTTGTCTTCTGGTTTTGTCTCCTTATTACCATGATAACGTTGGTGTTTTCAACAACAAAAGAATGTGTGGTTTCGGGCAGATAATTTAGGACCCTATTCAAAAAGAAAATATAGGGTGAGATCTAGACATCGATACAAAGTGTGAATGTGATAGAGATATGTCTTATGTCAAAATGTATGGGGGTATACATATGATACGCAGTAGAAATACAAGAGATAGAACTTAATAAGCAATTGGCTAAAAGGTAAACATGATGCACTGTTTAATTCAATTAAAGACGTCTTTCGTTTTTTCTCTCTCACTATGTATAAATTAACGAGGACAACATGTTACTTTAAATTGCATGTTAAAAGATTTTTATGATTGTGTTTCGATCGTTAAAAATAAAATGGAATCCAATACATGTGAACTAAATTATAGGGTGTAATTTATGGTTTCACTTCTATTGAAAACATGTAATTGTATCAACCACACGCAATAACTTTATGTATACAAAAATGATGTGAGTTAATCATAGTTAAGACCTTGTCTTTAACCTTCTTTTTTATTTATATATTAACAAAATAAGCAAGAATCCAGGTCATGTTATATACAGAGTCTTTTTGTGTCTGAACTACCGGTTATTAGGAAAAATCAAAATTCCACGAATCAGGGCTAGATTTGCTTTATCATTAAAACCTGCAAAAATAGATTACATTTTTATTATATCAGTCAAATTGATTTACGTTTTAATTTCACAAAGTAGGCCAATGAAACTATAAAAAACATTAATATCAATATCAAAATAATTATAAGAATGAAGGCTTCTGTGTGAATCCGTGTGAAAAAATGAAATATATTCTTCCCTGAGGATCAAACATTTTTGGCATAATAATATTGTTTTTAATGTGAAATGCTCACTGTTAGTACGTTACCTTTATACTAATCAGCTCTCTCACTGAAAGTATGGAAAACATTGACCGACCTTATTGAAATTTTACATTAAATTTTCTAATATTTAACATAATTCTTATATGTTTTGAATATTAGGGAATACGTTGATATGATCATGATGATTGGTCGAGATAATTTTTGGAAGATGATCTTGACGTTGGTTATTTTTCAATAGACGACGTTGACCGATCTGTTTTTGTAACTAATGTAAACATGATGACGGCGTTAATCGTTATATAAAATAATGCACAAACAACATTCGAATGATAATGACAGTTTATGCAGTTTACTTTTAATCAGATAGCAAATATTTTTGCGCTAACAAAAAAACAATATTTTCATGCGCCAGGCATTTTCAATTTCATAAATATACAATGCACGTGTGATAGAGGTAACGAGTGTGGATACATATATTCCCTCTTTACAATTTTAAAGTATAATAAGGATGTAAATGCCTTTTTAAAGGACTTTATTGGTGTATAAACTGGACCAAGTCACTCACACGCATATCATAAAGGCCTTTGGACTTTTATTCGTTTTTGAGTGAATTGTTCAATTTTATACACCAATAAATTCCTTTAAAAATTTAACTTTTCATTGATTGTAAGGTCCGTTGTTATACTAAATATATAGAATATTGAATATTTACTAATAGATAGGTTGGTCAGCTGGTATTGGCTGGTATTGGCTTCAAACTAGCTTTAGTAGAGCAGGATCTGCTTACCATTCCAGAGCACTTGAGATTATCCCCAATTTTTGGTAGAGTGCGTGTTGCTTAGTCGTATTTTTTTCTATGTTGTGTCGTGTGTACTATAATGTGTCTGTTTATTGTATTCTGTTTATAGTCTTGACGTTATCAGTTTATTTTTTATCCATGAGTTTCAGTGTCCCTCTGGTATCTTTTGCCCCTCTTTCAATAACTTGACTGCTCGAAGATCTGTACTTTGTGTTTGTTATGTTTCGTTATATTTTGGATTGCGTTGTTTATAATAAGTATCGATCTGAGCCTTAGAAAGTGATCTTCTTTCATTTAATTCGGTCACCCTAACTATAAAACTTAAACACAGAATGATGTACAACAGACAGCTATTCTAAAAAAAAAATTGTTCAATTTGTTTTCCCTATCAGACACATTTCGGTAACTTTATGCACATAAGTGTATGTTAACATTGCAAATTGTTTTAGTTGCTATTTCTTACTTCGAAAACTATCTTTGCATACTATTTTTAGTTTTTCTTTACAGATAATGATGTAAAGTATTATTTGAAAAGACTGATGAAAGGAACTGCAAGTGAGGGAACTTGTAAAGTTTGGTTGTACCTGTAGAAAACGTATAGTGAACGAGATATGGTTATTTTTACATCAACTCTCATTTCCTATTGTCACTTATCCACTTTTAGATGGTGACGTTCCCTTGTCGCCATCGTACGGTGTTTATATATCTCAACTTGTACGATTCGATCGTGTATGTAACAATGTTTTAGATTTTAACGAGAGAAATTTATGTATTACTGAAAAATTATTACACCACGGTTTTCGATATCACAAACTAGTCAAAACATTTACTAAATGTTATCATTAGTATGAGGACATCATTCGTAAATATAGCTCAACATGCAGACTTCTTATACGTTTAGGTATTTCACATCCAATTTTTTATGGAAATATTCTTTATAAAGCACACAAATGTCAGTATTCATCATAGAAACTAACTAGACCTTTAAATAGACTTATTAAAAAGGGAAATAGTTACGATACTGTTATCAAGTCATTAAAGATTGCATATATTGGTGTTTATATTTATTTACTTATAGGGTCTTTGCACTGGAACTAAACACATTTATTCAAAAGCCAGTTGTTGGCATGACACAAGTAATGTTTTTCTCATATGTGTTATGATGGTATGATACTAAACCCCTAACGGGAAGGATTGTGCCTGATATTCATATGATGAAATCATAATCTTTCAATCTGTTTAATTGAAGTCTGGAGCTGGCATGTCAGTTGACTGCTAGTAGTCTGCTGTTATTTATGTATAATTGTCATTTTGTTTATTTTCTTTGGTTACATCATGTGACATCAGACTCATACTTCTCTTGTATTGAATTTTAAATTTACGTGTTGTTATGCGTTTTACTTTTCTACATTGACCATGTTGACTAGAGGTATAGTGGAAGGGTAGAAATCTCATAAACATGTTTAACACCGCCGCATTTTAGCGCCTGTCCAAAGTCAGGAGCCTCTGGTCTTTGTTAGTCTTGTATTATTTTGGCTTTAATTTCCTGTGTACAATTTTGAAATTAGTATGGCGTTAATTATCACTGAACTAGTATACATTTGTTTAGGGGCCAGCAGAAGGACGCCTCCTGGTACGGGAATTTCTCGATACATTGAAGCCTGGTGGTGACCTTCTGCTATTGTTTTTTCTATGGTCGGGTTGTTGTCTCTTTGATACATTCCCCAGTTCTATTCTCAATTTTGTTATATATATATTTAGATACGATCCCGGTAGGGTTTTCAATCATTAACATTAATATAAACAATCACTGTACATAAGTATATGTATATATCGTTAGGTTGATTTTCTTGGCACTTTATACATATTCTAAGGCCTTGTATTTTCAAATCATAAGAAATCCCATGGACAAGGTATAATTTGCAGTTGTCACTTCACACAGGCAGACATATACATATATTTATTTACAGTGATTGTATGCTTCTAAAAATAGATTAGAATCCTGCAATTATACTGAAGAGATGAGTAGATGATCATGTCTGTACACTAAAAATAAATACTTCGTGTATTTTATCAGAAATCCTTGTTTAATTCCTACAAACAGGTAACACCTTTTGAAACGAAAGCATATTTTTATGAGCTAGAGTTAGAGGAGGGGATAAGGTATCTGCGCAATGCTAGGCGTTGTTTTGATTGAAGTTAGAAAAACGGACAGGTTCTAACCCCGGTGCCGGGGAGGAAGTTACGAATCAAATTTATTCTAACATCACTAGGTTGATAATATATAATATATGTATTTACAACTCGTCTAAACATCAACCCAACAATGTTAGATCTGTAAATTTGCTTTAAATTTCGCTTTTTTATAGAGTTTATCAGAAATCTTCTATTTATATCTTCAATCAAATGTCTGAGCAACTGGTTAACAGGAACAATCAAAATTCAACGAATTATGGCTAGATTTGCTTCATTATTAAAATTAATTTACGTTTTAACTTCACAAATGGAGCCAATGATATTATTAGTTAAACACTATACAATAATGATATCTATAACAAAATAATAATAAGAATAAAGGCTTTTGTATGAATTCGTGTGATAAATTAAAAATCAGTCATCCTGGAGAATCAAACTGTTTTGCATAATTGATCTATCACTTAAGGTAGTGTTCTAACTATTATTTTGTTACCTTTATAATAATCAGGTACCTTACTGATAGTGTGGAAAGCACGGATACTAATCTGTAAGACAGCATATTTGATATTGTATAATCTTATATAAATGCAAATGTATTGATGAAAAACGACAAGAGCAAAGAGATTAATAATAGTACATGTATCAAAGAATTTTAGTTTATAATCATTGAAATTTCCCTATCGATGTTTAATTTTGAGCTTATTATGAGGTTATAAACATGAGATAAAGTTTATATTCAAATGTTTAGTCCATGCAGATTTGCGTTTTTAGTTTTTGTTTAGGGATGTAGTGGGGAGGTGCATAGTGCCAGCAATAATGTTAAATCATGCCATATTATGTATATGTCTATTCCAATGTAGGACCCTGTTATTCAGTGATTGTTTTACATTTGTTTAAAGTTACCATAAAACAAACTTATTGAAATTATATTTTTTTGTAAATTAGTATTCGAAATTTGACAATGCCAAACACCTACATGGAATAATTTAGTTGGTTAGAATATGAGAATTGTAAAATCTGTGAGGTGCCTTTAGTTTGTTTACGTCGAAAATACCACCGTTTATTTTTTCCGCATGTACGCACGTAACCATTTGATTGTTTAAATTCTATAAGTTTGAACGTGTCTTTAGATTTATAGAATTGGAAATTCAATAGAAAATATTTCATCTTGGGCATCACGAGACATTAAATAAATGAACAAGATACATTTTTAACACCTTATCACGCGTATCACATATCGAAACTTGTAATATATTCTTTATAAATGGTTTCCAAAATTGTTGCTATCAGGAAGTTTTATTTTGATTACACGAATAAATTACGATCACGTTTATATCAATGATTATGTTGCGAAATTTCTTTAATTTCAACACATTTCTTCTGATAATTGATAATATAAACAAGATAAACATATACTATAATATCTATACAAATGCATGTGAAACTTCGAGAAGGTTAATATCGGTTAGCTGGCTATTTTTCAATTTGTTTACGTAAAAAAGAAATTCAATACACATAATCTATAATGGGCATCACGAGACAATGAATCGATGAATGTTAAAGGGCACATCTTGTGTATCTTTTTCACCATATTCGGGGTTGTGTGCATGCATTTTAAAACTATTTGTTTCAGTGATTTCAAGTCATCATGAAGCAATTTTCATTTTAAAAAATTCGAGACTGAGGATTTGTTTTTAAAGGTTATGCTTCTAATATTGTTTAATAAATATCTAATACAAGATGTTCTGAACGAATTGCTTTGAATAATTGTTTAAATAAATAAGTTTTCTAATATATTTTATTAGCAAACATTAAGATCTCGTATATTAATAGATGGTTATCCGTTTTCATTTACAAGATTTTCATTGGCAATAAAACTAATTGTTTTCAGAGAAAGTATCCATACTTCTCACAATCTATCAATTGATCTAAAATACTGTGATATTGGTCGGAATTAGAAACAAGAAAATCTCTGACTTTTGAATGTTCATACATGTATGTTAACATTGTTAGGTATATGCAAATATATATTAATTAACTAAACATCAGCGATTTTGAATTCAGCCAGTGGTTGTATATGTGTAGAATGGTTTTCTTTACGGATAATGATATAAAGTGTCATTTGAAAAGACTTATTTTTTTATCTATGATGAAAAATAAACTGCAAATAAGGGTACTTTCCAATAACATGTTATCAGAAATTAAAATTAGTAAGTTAATTATTTAATAGATATAAATATTCCAGTTTAAAGTTAGGTTGTTCCTGTAGAAATATTATATTGAACGAGAAAGCACATCCTAATCTATACTGGGTAGTACGTTGGTTGAGTGTGGAAACAATCGCTTATTTAAGGATTGAAATTGTCATTCCGACTATATGGCTACAAATCACAATAGCGATAGTTAAATACCTCAACTATACATTTTGACTAGTCATCAAAATATCGTATGGTGCAATTTTTTGTAAAAAATGCATTAAAGTACGTAACCCAAGAAAAAAATTATATTATCATGTTTTTAGATGTACATTCTTGAAGAACCCTTTTTAATTACTGTCGGTACTTATTTGAACGATTCAAATTTATACGTTTTTGAAGAATTTTTGTAACAGTTCGACCAATTCACTTCCATATTTTTTTGTTTACATACAATATGAAAGCGTAGAGATTAATATAGAACATGTATTTCATACCATAATTATACAAGAATATCAAATTTATTTATCCTAGTAATACTATTTCGACCTCAAATGCTTTATTGGATTTTCACAGTGTCAACAATTCATGCCAGATACAATGTCTTACTCTTTTAATATGACGGAGTTATTTGAAGTTCATTCACATCTAGATCTCTTATAAGTACATATGTGCAATGGGATGTGCTATATAATTTAAAGGCACATACATATACACGTTTCCTAAAATCTGTAGACATTTTGCCTTCAAATTTAAAGCAGAACGAGGAGGTGACTTCATACGATAATGTCATCTAAATAGTATCATTTTTGGTGACGAACCTTATCAAGTATTTAATGCTGATGCAAATATGCATATTGAATATGCTTCAACTTAGAAGATACGATCTGCATGAACAGTTGGCGACTTTTACCCTTCCGGAGCACTTGAAATCACCCCTAGTTTATGTTGGGTTCGTGTCGCTTATTTTTAAGTTTTCTATGTCATTTCATGTGTTCTATTATTTGTCTGTTTGTCTTTTTCATTAAGTCATTGCGTTGTGAGTTTATTTTAGATTGATGAGTTTGACTGTCCCTCTGCACAGAAAGGACCAGAGGCGAAAAACGTTTGCTATTGCCGTTGTGAACCATCTGAATCAAATTACGCCTGATCTCTTTGATGTCGAATCTCACCCTCAATCTCAATAGCTCACCCGGAATTAATTTTTATAGTGGTAGAGCAAGGCTTTTACATGTCTAAACATCTCATAACGTGTACCTGTATCAAGGGGATATAATAGTCCAATATAGTCAAACGTAAAACCGCTCGAAAATATGACTTAAAAACATCATTAGAATGTAAATCGGTTGAAATGATCTTAGATTTAATTACAAAAAATGAAGAATTTGTGCAAGACGTGAATTGCTTTGGGCAAACTGCAGATGGTGTTACAATGAAAAATGTGCCTACCCGACCTGTCAGTCCAAATCCAGTTTCTCCTTATTAGGATGAAGCCACCACGAGAAATTCAAATCTGATTTGGTGATGCAATTCGAAAATAAGCCCATTCTGTAGTTTCTAAACCTTCCATTGGGTAATCGCTTTTGTGCTGGAATTTTTGTTTAACTTGATGTGACCTTGCACCTGCAAGATGGAACTTATGGAAATTGTCAATGTTATTTCAAACACTATAGTTAATGATTTTCGTTTTTGATTCCAGATGTGCCTATTCTGACAATGTGTTTACACTACTCTACAAACAAGTAAACTACATAAACTAGTTTTGGTTGAAGAATTGAACATTATCAGTGAATCATGTTTAACAGATAAGCAAATAATTATATTGCCTATTTACCAACTATGAAGTTGTTGTTTTTTCATCTATTTGTAAACACATGTCTATTATACAAGCGGGACTACAATACCATGTTTTTCAAACTCAAATTTGGACAGCATCATACATTGCTAGACCGCTTATTCGATCAACGTAAGAGTACGGATGGCAAGAGGATAACAATATGTGTCATCCCGTGTATTTTGAAAGGCATATATATCAACAGAATTCTCGAAGACCTTATGTTTTCATGTAATAATAAGGGAAAATCACCTTGTAAAAAGTAATAATGCAAAAATCCAAATTTAAATTCTTTGACAGATAAAACAGAAGCATGGTAATTGTACGCAATTACATGTTTTGGTTTTCAGGCATGAGCTTTTGTCAAATACACATTTAAGGTAGTCATACTTAAAAAACTAAAAACAACTAATGTAACACCAATGAATGTGTGTAGGTCTGGTATAGGTAATAGAACACTTGTTTAAAAAACGTAAATATTAATAATCGACGTTTTGAAAGTGTTTTTTAATTGTTTCGATATAATCCACTGTTAATTGATCTAAAATATTTCTGTATCTGATATTTAACAACAATTCCTATATCTATCTTCAAATTTTCAAAAAGTATAGGTGAAAATTAAAAAAGTGTGTTTGATCTTTGACCATGTTTATGCAAAACTGTTACCACATTTCTTATTGACGACATTGATATTTCAATGGTATTTTTTAAGACGAATCCATAGAGAATAATACATGGCAAAATCCGTATCATATTTCGTATCATCCCGAGAGCCTTTAGGCCCGAGGGATGGTATTGGTCGAGGGTGATACGGCATGTGATACGGATTTTGCCATGTATTATACGCTTTATCATATATTTTAAGAAGAATTTTATATTATATGAACTGTTTTCTGAACCATAGCAATGGGTTACCTTCAGTTCTGCTTTTGTCTTGTTTCAAAGCTTTAAAATAACTGCTCAATTATTTATACGAAGCACCTAGGTTACCTTACAATCTGTTGTTTTGAAAATATTTTGTTTATTTTTGTATATATTTGAGTGTATTGTATTTTTTATAGTTGCATTTAGTGTGCCAAAAAATGTGTTGTAAAAACTTGATGTTCGTGACGTCACATACAATATGAAAACTTGATGTTAGTGACGTTACATACCAAATAATGACGTCATTTATTAAAAAATTGACCTATTTTTAGAAAAAAAATTCTTAAGCAAAAAAAACAAAAAAAAACTGACTAGTTTAAAAAAAAAAAAAAAAATGCAGTACGGGTTAAGCCATGCGATACGGGGTATACGATACAGGGTAGGTGATACAGACTGGAAAAAAGAACCTTTATTAGATATACAAAATAGCTGTATTTTGTACTAAATATATGATAAAATGATATATTATATAGCCATATTGTATGTTTCCGATTAAATGAATTAAAAAAAATCCTGAATGGTCACCGTACTGTTTTTTCAAAATTATATACGATCTGGGCTAATTTATCGATCATGGTAATAAATACTAAAAGGTTACCATTTTAACACACAAAGAGTTCGATCTTTTAATATGTTGTGATTAGTATTGCAATTGATTGTATTTTAATGTTGATTATGTTCTTCCGATTACAAATCTAACTTTTCTTGTCCATGTTGGTTATCCCTAAAAAATAGAAATTAAAGAAACAACTGACACGGATTCGTCTGTAAGACCTACACCTTAAATTTGGTTTACACTCTCATCTCAGCCCACAAATATATGACAAACGAGAAGATTATAATGTTATCCATATATATACCAACTTCACCGGTTAAGTGGATACATTTCCCAACTTATTCAGTATTCAAAAGATAAAAGCTTCTCTTAAGACTTTGTAAAAGGTCTTCAGTGTCTGAAAAAAAAATTATAAACCAGGGATATGTCAAAGAACGCCTTGTCGTTTATCTAAAAAATGATCATAGAACGGGAACAAGACCTTGTTATAAATATTCCGTCTCAATTTCACAACTAATACGATTTTCTTCAAGTATAGTTTTTTGGATTAAGTTTATCAATTTATCGTTGTGTTGTAGTATTCCTTTATGTGTCTTCATGAATTTTTCTTTGACTGTTTAGTTGTATTTGGTGATCTCTATTTGACATGGCTCCGTACTGTAATAATGGCTTTGTCGATATATTTTCTATGAATTTGAATGATCCTCTTGTATCTTTTGCCTCTCTTTTAGAGGATGGTTATTTTGTCTTTGACATAGTTATACAGTACTTGCAACCTTAGGCGTAACTATTTTAGCGATCAATCAGCCGTCATCGATCAGTCACCGATCAGTCAAGTTCGCGTCAAACTCACGTCAGCAATTCGTCAAACTTATAGTAAAAGTAATTGACTGATCGGACTGATAGTACCGATCGACCTTGATGACGGATTGAACTTTAATACGTCACATGATAAACTAATACAAATAACGGAATCTTAATTTCGTTTAATTTAATTAAAATGGCGACTCGTGAAAATCGAACGTTCAAGAACTCATTTTACTTATTAATTATTCATCAAATATTTGAATTGATTTGAGGAGAAATGTAAAGAAATAAACCTAAATTAAAATATCAGCATTAAAGATTGGTCTTTTTCGTTTTACTTAGGTTAAATGTTTTCAAACCCGGCGAGTTCTCAAACGGTGTCTTCATCGCTAGTTTGATTTTATTATTTTATAAACATCCTCGGGAAAAACAAAATGAAAGGATCAGTTATTGAAAAATGTAGTCTATTTCTTTTAATAATTCATTTTTTTGTATCCGTGTCATCATAAAATTCTTTAATTTTTTTTTTATCATAATCAGGGACTTTCTATATTCCAGTGACAATCGAAGATTTTAAAATAACAAAGTACAAAAATAAATGCTGTTTTTTTTAACAAGAAATATGAATAATTTTAAACTATTCAAACTACATTACATTATATGTTTTTGATAGACAAAAAACTACTCCTAAACAGTAAAAAGGACAAACATCCAATATAGTGGTAAACATAAATATATTCCTTAAAAAGAAAGAATTAATTTAAAGCAGATTTATTCTTGAATAATTTACTTTTTCTACCAAAGACATATGAAAATCATTTATAACAACTGAATGCAATTGAAATTACAATATTTTCCGATATGAGAGGAAATACTTGCATTTTAGGCAACGCGTACAATAATTTAATATCTTTTTCCTTAAAGTTATCATATTTTATGAAGAACAGCCAATCCCGGTGTACAAAAAGTACTGAAATCATTTGACGGTTAATAATTTGTAACAAAATAAATCAATACCTGCATTCTTATTCCACAAAAATAAAAGTTTAAGTATTTTAAGTCTCATTATATCTCAATTCTAATTAGCAGACTTGTCTCAAGATGGCAAACATAACTGATTTCAAATATAATAGTATCATTTTTTTTTTAAAATGAAGAATTACTTTGGTTATTTTAAAAAATGCGAATATAATTTTAGTATTATTTCTCTGACATTCTTTTAATTTTATGAAAAAAAAACTATTCGACGAAAATATAAAAAGTACAAAAATCCAATGGTGGTCAAAAATTTTCAGTAAAATGAAGAAATATTTTCATTTTAGGCAATGCATACAAAAATTTGATATATTTTTTTTCTTAAAATAAACATATTTCATGATTTACAGCCAATACTGATGTACAAAAAGTACTAAATTCATATGTTGGTTAATAATTTGTATAAACAAAAATCAATAACTGCATTCTTATTCCACAAAAATTAAAGTTTAACATTTTAATTATCATTATATATCAGTTATAGTTAGAAGACTTGTCTCAACAATGCAAGATAGCACTAATAACTGACTTCAAATAAAATAGTATCATTTTTGATAAAGAGAAGAATAATTTTGGTTATTTTAAACAATGCCAATAAAATTTTAGTATGATTTCTCTGACATTCTTTTAATTTTATGAAAAAAAACTATTTGATGTAACTATAAAAAGTACAAAAAATTCAATGGCGGCCAATATTTTTTCAGTAAAATAAAAACATATTTGCATTTTAGGCAACGCATTCAATTTAATATCTTTTTCCATTAAAGTTAGCATATTTTATGAAGAACAGCTTATTCTGATGTATAAATAGCACTGAAATCATAAATATCATGTCAAAGACAGTATGGAGACCTTAACTTGTTCATTCCAATTTAATTTGATCTCTTGGTTCGGTCACAAAATTATCTGTTCAGTTTAAATCAAAGAATGAAATTACTTTTAAGTTTATCACATTTATTACTTGAATGAAAGGTTTGGCCATCTTTAAAACCATTGATGCATAAGAAAAGAATGCACCGAGTCATTGTTTGGGCTTTTTGATTTTGTCAAATAATAGGGGAATTTCTGTTTAATTTTTCCTTGTAGGTCGGTATCATTTTATTTTTTACGTTTCACAATTATTTCAAAAGATTGTGCATCAACCAAAAAGTTAAAACACGTGTTAAGGTCTTATTTTAAACCTTGAGAAATATACGTTTATATTTGTAACGCAATTTTTATGTTTTATGATTTTGTACCGCAAAAGGCTCGTAAATAGTTGATATCATTTACCTAAATATAAAGAAAGACCTTGTCCTAAGATATTCATTTCAACCTATTTAGAAGAATGTAACCCATTTTTACGGGTTTTTTTTAATGGTTTTATTTGTCAGTGTTTGGGCTTTTTGATTTTGTCAAATAATAGGGGAATTTCTGTTTAATTTTTCCTTGTAGGTCGGTATCATTTTATTTTTTTACGTTTCACAATTATTTCAAAAGATTGTGCACCAACCAAAAAGTTGAAACACGTGTTTAGGTCTTATTTTAAACCTTGAGAAATATACGTTTATATTTCTAACGCAATTTTTATGTTTTATGATTTTGTACCGCAAAAGGCTCGTAAATAGTTGATATCATTTACCTAAATATAAAGAAAGACCTTGTCCTAAGATATTCATTTCAACCTATTTAGAAGAATGTAACCCATTTTTACGGTTTTTTTTTAATGGTTTTATTTGTAAAGCTCATAATTATTAAAAAATAATCTATCACAGGTAGAAAAAAATGGTATATACTTAAACAATGGAGAAATCTTAAAAACGTAAAACTTTTTATTAATCATTTCCAATTAATATTTAAATTATATAAATATATAATTAAAACGCATTTATGATTAAAAAAGTGCATGTCATCTTAAAAAAGTCCAACGAGACGCTGGCTATAGCTTCAAGATATACAAAAACAAACGTAAAAAATATCTTCTTGGTTAACCATTAATAAAAGTTCAATAATAAAATGATGATTCACTTTTAGCAGCCATTATGGTTCAATATTGTGAAAATAAGCTAAAACATTGACAAGGAATTATTCTTTTTCAAGTGTTAATTTGACCTCAGTGAACCCGTATTCATACGATCTTCAATTTAATCTAATAGCTAGAAGTACATAACCATGCATTGTGCTTTTTATTTTGTAAACAAACATAATTTCAATGTTCCACACCATATGAGTATTTTGACCATACGCGTACGGTCTGAACCGTATACGTATACTCGTATGGACGGCCATACGCGTCTTTGGACCGTATGCGTATACTCGTACGGTCTAGTACTACCAGCTGGACCATACATGTCTTTGGATCACACGAGTTAAATGGACAAACATTCATCTAAATCATTTATTTTTATAGATTGATATTATTACAAATAGATGAATAAAGTGAATAGGCGAACATTTTATTAATTGAAATTGAATATGTATTTCATAGTCTATCTGAATCCCATCTTGTTCTTTTGTATTTGCATTTTTGTACAAGTTACTAAATAATCAAAACGCTCTTGTTTCCACATTATGTTTTATTACTTCAGATAACTATAATTTCAGTAGGCAAATTTTGAATTATGTATATTACTCACATAGATATCTAATGAATCTATCTGATGCTATCAGAATATATGATAAACAGAATAATACGTCGCAAAATCCGTATCGAATGCTGTACCACCACTCAACCAATATCATCCCACGGGGCTGATATTCGTTCCTTGTTAAAATACAGCATGTAATAAGGATTTTACCATGTGTTATTCTATATTGAATGACTGGTTCGATCCACAAAAACCCATTCTTATAAAACAAAAAAACGATAATTAACATATACTTTTAATCTATAATATAAAATTAAAAAGACATAGAAAATTCCAATTGCAGGAGTTCGCTATATCTTTATCCATGTTTATCTGTATTTATCTTTATATAGCGAATATGATCATAAGCGGTTTTCTGAGGTCGCCTTGGTAATTAATAAGATAGCGACTAGACTAAAACACACAAGAAAGGCAGATACATTTTATCGACACCATGTCCTATTAATTAATTATGATATTCTTGTTTATAATTTGGATATATGTTAAACATCATTAATCGAATATGAGAATGTCAGTCAAATCGCTATGCATGGAATTGACCGTTAGTGCTCCTTTAAATGAATCAATATAATAGATAAATAATAAGCTGTGCTAACGATTACGTTGATATATATCAATAAAATGTAATGAGCAACCCTCAAAGACAATATGTTACCTTGACAATAAGAGGAACACACACACAAAAACTTTCGCTCAAAATGTGGTACCCGTCGTATTGATCACAACGGTCCAAAACTGGTGATAGCTATTGATGAGTCACGTTCGGAACAAAGTGAAGGAGCTGTGGTTAGCACAATTATAAGATATATGTCATTTTCCATGATGCAAATATTCAAAATCGGTCTGCTAACTCGTTATTGTGTCTGTAACATTTTCGAAGAGATGAGTTAAAAAAACTTCATCAATTGGAACTATTCGTTAAAAAGCATCCATGTAATAAACAATCCTTATGAAAGTGGATATGCTAGCTCTGCAATATTGTTTTATTTTGAATATCTACTCATTTGCAGGCACAGCTGTCATGTTATGATGCTTAATAGTTAAGTGTGTTCTCATCGTCTCTCATTGGAACTTTTCAGATTTAGTTCGAGATATTAGGAATCTATCTGTATCTGTTTCTATACTTGGATATGAGTCGACGGGATAGGTGCATTTTATATAGTCAACAAAGTTGTATTACTTTCATGAAAGTACATACTCTATATTACTTACAGAGAACAAGAACTCCCCGTTTGTAAATACGTTGGTCATTCGCTGTTATGAAACAGAGAAGGATCCATACACAAATTCGTTTTATTTTAAGTTGAAAGGAAGACAACTCAATACCATAATAAGTCAAAATCTAAAATTAAAATAACAAGTTTCTTAATCCTTCTCTAATTTTTCATATTTGAGTTGTGTAATCCTTATGTTTCATTGTGTTAGCAATCTTTCGATTTTCAGATTAATTGGTGACATTTGCAATACATATGAACGGTTAGATACTGACATAAGAAGAATAACAAAACATAATAATGAACAAATATTTTATATATATATGTTTCTGAAATATAATCAATTAAAAATTAAGTGTGTTATGATTTCCACTTCATTTGTTTTAATATTTCGAAACTTGAACTGGTTTTTTTTAAATTTTTTTTAATTCTAAACCAAAAAACATAACATTGATTTTCCAAAATTTTAGCTATGTCTTATAAAACTATAAAAAGAAAAAAAAATGGCATAGGCGGGATGTTGGGAAACCAAAAGAGTACGCAACATGAACCCCATCAAAAACTAGGGATGATCTCATGTGCTCCGGAAGGGTAAACAGATGGTATTAAGCTGGCACACAATGAATAAAACCAAATGATTCATAATAGAATCGAATTCATAACAGTGTGACTGTGGATATTGAGTGGCGCACTTTAACATCCCATTGACTGGGACAGATTAGGAGAACGTTCGTCTATAACGCCATTGCTCACGACGTACTTAGTATAAACATTTAAACTATGGGGTCATCAAAGGTTCTCAACGCCTAAATAAAATAATTAGAAATACTAATCAGGAATTTGTGTTTTGAAAAAAGAATGACTTACTGGCTTCAAAAGTTACAATGCATGTGTTGATTGATTATCTTTTTCGGACGTGAAAGAAATTTAACAATTAGCGATTGTCGAGTTATCTGGTCTAAAACTTTATTTTAGAACGAATGCATAATACACTTTCAAAATTTGTGCAAATACAGAACATATAGACAAAATAAACTTCTGCCCTGTCCTTTTCGTACTTGCAAGTTATTGGATAGTAAGAAAGCTATTTGGATTAAAACCTTGTGAAATTTGCATGCATTTACGGTATTGTATTGGTAAAACTGTTCTGATATACTGCTTCTATACTTGCGAAAAACACTTGGCAACAGAAACGCATTCATCTTATTTATATTCAAATCGACCCAATTTACATAGAAATGGACGACTTCGTGCATTTTGTGATCGCAAATAAAATATGTTCTGGACCATACGCGTATGGTCCAAATATTCATACGGGCCGAACACATACATGATATTATGTGCGTTATAGGTCGTCTATTCATTTTTTTTCTTTTGTTGATGGATTTGACGTCTTTCTGTGAGTGATTATTTGTTTTAAATGACTGTAAACTTACTTGCAAATAATTTAAAACCAAGACTTGAATTAAATGTCTAATATAATTGAGAATGGAAATGGGGAATGTGTCAAAGAGACAACAACCCGACCAAATAAAAACAAAAAACAACAACAGAAGGTCACCAACAGGTCTTTAATGTAGCGAAAAATTCCCGCACCCGGAGGCGTCCTTCAGCTGGCCCCTAAACAAATAAATACTAGTCCAGTGATAATGAACGCCATACTAATTTCCAAATTGTACACAAGAAACTAAAATTAAATAATACAAGACTAACAAAGGCCAGAGGCTCCTGACTTGGGACAGGCGCAAAAATGCGGCGGGTTTAAACATGTTTGTGAGATCTCAACCCTCCCCCTATACCTCTAACCAATGTAGAAAAGTAAACGCATAACAATACGCACATTAAAATTCAGTTTAAGAGAAGTCCGAGTCTGATGTCAGAAAATGTAACCAAAGAAAATAAACAAAATGACAATAATACATAAATAACAACAGACTACTAGCAGTTAACTGACATGCCAGCTCCAGACTTCAATTAAACTGACTGAAAGATTATGATTTCATCATATAAACATCAGGCACAATCCTTCCCGTTAGGGGTTTAGTATCATACCATCATAACATATATGAGAAGAACATAACCTGTGTCATGCAAACAACTGTTTTTAGAATACTAGTAAATGTGTTTAGTTCCGATGCAAAGACCTTACCAGTGACTCAATATTAAAGCCAAAATATGCAATCTTTAATGACTTGACAACAGTATCGTAATTATATTACTTCTTAATAAGTTTATTCAAAGGTTTTGTAAGTTTCTGAGGTGAATACTGACACCTTTGTGCTTTATTAAGAATATTTCCATAAAAAAATTGGATGTGAAATACCTAAACGTATTAGAAGTCTGTATGCTGAGCTATATTTACGAATGATGTCTTTATACCGATGATAAAATTTAGTAAATGTTTTGACGAGTTTGTGATATCGAAAACCGTGGTCTGGTGTAATAATTGTTCAGTAATACATAAATTTATCTCGTTAAAATCTAAAACATTGTTACATAACAAACAAACCACGATATTTTAAACATACATCTCATCCATTGAAAAAGGTTAAACTTCGCCAGGTCTTTAATTTCAACTTAGTGAGTTAACTAAAGTGATATTGCGGACCATTTTCCAATTTTCATGCGGTACCTTTATTTTTTTTTCTCTCGCTCAACTTTCGTGTTTGTTTTTACATGTCAAGACCTCTTTGAGCTTTCATTCTAAAAAGTGTGTATTTTTCTAATGGTTGAAGGCCATACGGGGACACATAGTTAGCTAACGCTTGTTGGTCCCTGAAAAGAATTTGTATGATTGTCTATCACACCCCATATTCTTTTTTTACATGCAGTTATATCTACAATAAGAATGAGAATTGAATTGTCAAGGAGACAAAAACCCAATCAAAGAGCAAAACAAGCCTAAGACAATGTGTAGATCTTTCGTATCAAGGGAATTGCTATAAATATATTTATTTCAGGTTAATAGTATTAGGCCATACTCAAGTTGTAAATATATATTGTCGTCAACTTTTGCAACCAGCTTCTATGTTTCTATAATGCACCGTTTATCTCTTGTTGGCCTCGACCTTTCCATTGGACAGACAATTTTGTTTTCAACTATTTTTGTAAGATGCATTTATTTACAAAATCATACAGGACGCATTTGTTCCTTCTGTCCCAAGTAAGGATCCTCTGGCCTTTGGAAGTCTTGTATGTTTATCAATTTTTGTTCATTTATTTGTTTAGGAGTTAAGTATGCCGTTCATTTTCACTAAACTAGTACACTTTTTATAATAGTTTTTCGATATCGCTCGGGCAAAAATAATCATAAATATAATGCCTACCCATGTTAAAACTACACTAAAGTATAGTTTGTATCAATTATTTCTTAAACCTACCATTTTTTTGGTCTGTGTTGGATTTGTGTGGCATTAAAAAATACAAGAGTATAAACTACATAGTGCAACTTCCAACAAGAATACAAGATTTATTGAATTTCAAATGCGACCAAAAGTAAACAATTTGCTCGCAGCGGAAAATTCAACAGTTTGATTTTCAATTGAAATAAAATAACTGTTATGATTTACACACCGTTACTTTTTCCAATGTAAATATTCGAAGTATATTGCTTGTTGTTTCCTTTATAAATTTACATCATTTTTAAAAAGACCACTTTGTGACTTCGATATTTAGTAAACGATAAAAGCGATGTTCATTATTTTTCTTTTGCTGTAAGTTTAATTTAGTTATTTTGCCATTAATTGCATCTCGTATGTTTTTAAATTTTAATAAAGGGGAGTCAGGTTGTCTTATACGTCAATGATACACACACCAAAAAAACGACAAAAAGTAAAATAAGGTGTCACATTCATTCTCCATCGAAAGAATATATCACATGAATGTAAATTTTATAAGAAAAATACCAAATTCGTGAGAAGTTATGTGTTGGTTTTATTTTTGGTTCATCTGGTCATCAGATTTTAGTGTGATGCTCATTTACACTGACCCAGTACATATTTTGTTAAGGGACCGGCTGCAGCCCACCTTTTATGCGGGGTTTTTCCATTTGTATTTAGGAACTATTAATTGCCTTGGTCTGTTTTCTTTGGGGTTGTTTTCTCTTTGACACATTCCAAGTTTCCATTCATTACTATATTGCATTACTCTTTTTAAAGATATATCTTATGATAATCCCGTTTTTTATTACTATTATGATACAGGATGTGCAATGTTTTTCATTATTTTATGAATTAAAAAAACTTAAATTTGAATAATATCTTGTATTTTTTGCAATAGTAAATACCACAATTTGACATGTATTTAACATGTGTGATCAAAACTTAGTGTATAAATATCCGATGCCACTATTATGATATTCATCTTACCAACATCTTCCGGCTGGAAAAAAAATGCATTTTGTGTTGTATAGGCGGATTATTCAGGCATTACTCAGAACGAGTAATCCCCTTTTGTAGATATATTGGTCATTTGCTGTTATGGAATAAAACAGGATCAATACTAAAATCTGATTTTTGTTCAGCAAAAAGGAAGACAACTCAATCTCATACAAATCTAAAACTAAATTTTAATAACAAGTTTCTTAATGCATCTCAAATTATCTTATTTTGCATAACATGCCTTCATTTTAAGAAAGAAAAAAAACACACAGTTTTGTTGAAGTGTCCTCGTTGTTGTATAACAATATATCAGAAAATGTTTACATTTCTAGTTATTAAAGTTAAACGTAAACGTTATTAATTTTGTCAAAAACATATATTTCAATTAATTTCATAATTGCAATTAGACTTCTTCATGCTATTTAAATCATTATAATTTTAAGTGTGAAAAAAATTTTGTTTTTCAGATGAATTGGTGACATTGGCAAATTAACAATTTCAACGCTAAAAATATATAAATGGTTGAATAAACTCATCATTTATACCAGAATTCAAAAAGGTGTATTTACGCTAAACGCATGTTTCGTCATCAGTGACGCTCGAATCAAATAAAGTAAAAAAAGTCATGGAGGACTAGAAATCCCCCTTCCCGAAGTGAGAGATTGATATTACAAGAAAACCGGAACTTTCAAGAAAAAAAAATACAGGTCCGTGTTATTGTTTTGGGAATATAATCAATTCAAAATTATTCTTTACACATTTTGTTTTTACATTCAATACTTGCACCTGGTTCTATTGTTTGAAAACGTAGGTTATATAACAAGGATCTTTCAGATTTACAGTTATATGTTATACAACTATGAATAATAATGAAGTGGAAAAAGGGGAATATTTGGTTGGCACCCCATGAATAAGACTGTATTATTCTAAATAAACCACAAATAAACTCATTATAGATACCAGACCAAAATTTTATACAAAAGAGACACAGATAAGCACAAAGAGTAGCGGACAACCAATTATTAGACATCATATGGATTTAACTTGAAATAATGTTTTCAACTAGAACGTGCAGTGAGCGTTGCTATTCAAAAGGAACAAAATAAAAAGTATCTATTTCATGCAACTGTCATACAAGTGAGAGGTTTAGCTAGATATACAACCAGGTTCAATCCACCCTTTGGAACATAAGAAAATACATGAATCAAGTCAGGAATATGACAGTTGTTATTCATTCGTTTGATGTTTTTTTTTTGTTTTTTTATCTTTTTATTTTTTCGCAATGAAAAACAATCGAAACGACGAGAGAATGTATCAGCTATCCAAGTTAGGCGATGGAACATACATAACAAGATAAAGAGCACGGCTATTGTTTTGGATTACCTCCGACTCATGACAATCCGACGACAAACCCTGTCCGCCCTGAGTATCCCGATTTTACCTTTGTGGGGGAAAATGTATAATTTTTAGGACACTGTTCAATGATAGGAACATACATTGGAAAGGTAACCAACTACAAAGTACGATAAAGCTTGTGTAGAGTTTGTTCAAGTGCTGCAAGCAGAATTGAACCTGCTGGAGATCATGACTGCATAAAAAAATGGGAGGGAGCAGCAAAATCCATGGAGCAGGATATGAAAGTTGAAATGGTCTCAGAGTGGAATGCAAAGGGTTTTAAAACAGGAACTGTTATTGGAGATGACGATTCAACCACCATATTAAGACCTAGGCGCCATGTAGATGCCAACATTAAGAAAATATCAGACAAAAACCACGTGAAATTCGTTAGGATAAAATTGTAGAGGGGAAACTATTATATATTATATTCGTGCATGATTTGTCTTCCATTGCAACAGGGTTCACCATTTATTAGGTGTTTTTGACATCAGATTTCTGCCTAATTGATATGGACAATTTTTACGTGGATTTATAATTATGGGTATAAATAATAATTCATATTTTTTTATACACATAGTTTTTTGAGGAAGTTGAAAATGTAATAGACAATTAAAGTGTACGTGGGGCATTCCGGTACTATGGACACATTCTTGTTTGAGTTCAATAGTAAAAAGTGAATATTAATAGATATATCTTGCTAAATGTTTATACAATATGTGTTTTCCCCTGCAGTTATTTGTTGAGGGTATTAGTTGTACAATGTAGGTTTATACTTCCAGACAAATACCTATATATATCTTTTTATGGGAAAACAATTGTTTCAGACTTCAGTGTTGATTCTTTTCAGTAGAAACAGAACTCATTTGCATATCAAAATTGTTTACAAATTAATTATAATTGCTGGCTTCATAATGAGATATATCTTACACAAAAACTAAAGTATGATGTATATAATATAATGAAATTATGCTGTCATCCACATTTTCTGTGGACACTTCATATAAAAAAGAAAATGTGGCATGATTGTAGATGAGACAAATATCCACCGGGGACCTAAACACAGAAATTAGCAGGTATAAGTCACAATATGGCCTATAAAAAAACATAGCTCATACTCCATAGTCAGGTATAACAAGCCAAGAATTAACAATGTTAAACAATACAAAGGAGAAAACCAACGTCCTTTTCCATGCACAAAAATTGAAGAAAAATCAAATTTATGTTCCTCAAAGCTCTTTAACGTAGACGAAAAGCGCGTCTGGTTTACTTAATTATAATCCAGGTACCTTTGATAACTATTATGTCACACATAAACACACGACAACCACTGAATAACAGGCTCCTGAATTAGGACAGGCACATACATATGCATGTTCATTTCAATTTTTTACAAAATGGCAGCAATGACAATGGTTAAATATCGTTTGTTTAATTACAGGTCGCAACTCCCATATAACGCAAATGACTGCAGTGTGTGGTGATTAGCAGTAGCAATGTTACTTCAAACCAAAAGTACCATTTTTTCCATCAGCATCAGAGTTTACTGGTATTAAAATGGTACGAAATGGACAAATGCCTCACAATGGAAAATTAGTTGAATCAACATATCTAGTGCTTGAGATGCATTTGTTGATTTTTTCTCAAAAAATGGAAGTGGAATATGTCTGTATGGACACAAAATCAAATATTGTGATTGCCATGTTCTGTTTAATGCTTTAGAAGAATTTTTAAAATCGAGAAGTTTAATACTTCTGTTTCTGGTTTTCCTGATACCAAACTTGTATTTCGTTCATCGTTTTTCGTCATATTCTCAACAATCCTTAGTTTCACATTTTATACAGCAAGAATATTGTGCACATAACGCCATGGACGATGTAAACATTTAACATCAACTATTTAAATATGAAATCAAGGAACAAAGTAGGAAAACAGCATTAGCTTATGCATTATATTGCCATGAAAGTTTAAATGTTGCAGCAACTTATTTGCAATCAATTCAAATTATTGTGAATGAACACATTTTATCAAAAACAATGTGTAACAAAATGGTAACCAGCAACTTGAACTATGCAGCTCTAAGATTAGTGCATTCTAGAGGAGAAGAAGAGGGATTACAGAAAGTTATGAAAAAGGACCGAGAGTGAGCAAGTCATCAAAAATTATTGCAGCTATTTCTCAATATTTTAAGAATTCGTGCAATAAAAGTTAATAATTTTTAGTGCACTTGTCTAATGTCAGCTTATCTCAAAATGAAATATTATCATTCACCTTTATTTAGAATTTGTTATTGTAAACTAAAATTTCAATAATCTTCTCTTCGGAATATTTATATCTTAAAAATTGACTGAAATTCATGTAGAAAGAGTTCAATATAACAAATTTTATTAAAACATAAGCATTTCCGATTCTTTTTACAACAATGATAGCTGCAGAAAAAATATAAATATCCAAGTATGTCCTGGATAAACTAAGTTGAAACTTCATGAATTATTATTCAATATAGATCTCAACAGTCAAAAAGTGTAAAAGTACTCCGTTTATTATTTACTGCCCTTAACTAAAGATATCATCAATTTCCTCAAAATTTCTTAATGTTTCCTTCATAAATTTAAATCTTAGGTAAATATAATACAGAACTATTTTGTATTTGATTCTCTTGCCAAGGGTAATTATAAATATACATAAAATTGTTTGAATAAAGGTCTTTGGGAGTAATACCTTATTGAGTTTATGGGGAAGTTCATAGTGTCAGGTATTGCTCCTGCAGAATATTAACCTCTTGAAAGTATTTACTTGTTATGTCACATTGTCTTTTGTATATGTACATTGAACATCTTCATGACTATCAATAAAAATCATTTTTTTTTATTGAAAATAGTGTCACTATATAAATCTCAAGCCTAAAAAATTTTTCAAACAAAGGTTACTGTCTCTCTATTTGGCCTTTACACCTAAGGCTCTGGAATGGTTGTACACATTACAATAAGAGTTTTATTATACAATTTAGTATGCTTGTGCTTCATAGTAACAAGTTCTTGTTTGCTTCTGTAAAGATGGGTACTAACGGAGCTGAGGGGTGATGCTCGTCCTTATGTTAAAGGTCAAGGTCACAACTGCACATTGTTATTGTTAGATCCATAGGATTGGCAATTTACCTAGTAGTGCCCTCAGTATGGTTTGTTTTTGTTTAAACTTAAAACCACTAATGTTGAAAGTTTTGTTGTCGCAAATTTTGATTAAAGATATCCAATCCAATTATCCATAAAAAAAGTAAAAATCATATTTTTGGAATGAGTCTCCCTTGACCGTATTTTTTTTGTTTCGACTGTGACATGCTATTATTTTGGGTTTACTATGATCAAATGAATGTTTTGTACATATTATAACTATGGAAACAAGTGTTTAATACTATATATATTTAGATTACATTTAAATCGAAGAGTCGACTTTAAAGATTTGTTTTAAAAAAATGGGTTAGGGTATGTTATTAATCCCCCCCCCCAAAAAAAAAATGTCTTCTTACATAATGTATATTTTTTAACAATTTGCTGACTAAATGAATTGTTTAGATGTATTTTATCTGAAAAAAGCAGATCAAAGAGTTATTCCCACTTTTCAGGATGTTAAAACCTATGATGGTCAAAATAGAGGTATTTTGTGCGAAACCAATATGGCTGAAAAGGAACTTGTCCATAAATTGGCTGCTCCTGGAAAAGTTAGCAAGGTGACCTATGTTTTGTTTGTATTTTATTAAAAGAGGACACACATTGCATTGCAAAAATACATATATGAAAAAAAGTTAATTACTGTTTCATATATTTAGGTTACAATTTAAATGAAGGGTCGATTTCAAGATTTGATGAAAAAATGGTTGAGGTTTTGGTATTTATCATCAGCCCTCAACCACCCCCCCCCCCCCCCCCCCCCCCCAATTTTTTTTTTTACATAATGTATATGTTTAACAATTTGCTTACCAAATGAATTGTTTTGAAGCATTTTATCTGAATAAAAGCAGATCATAGAGTAAATTCCACTTTTCAGGATGTTGAAACGTACGATGGTCAAAATAGAGGTATTTTGTGCAAACCGACATGGCTGAAACGAAATATGTCCATAAATTGGCTGCTACCAGAAAAATTACCACGATGACCTATGTTTAATTTGTATATTATTGAAAGTAGACACCCATAGCATTGCAAAAATACATATATGAAAAAAAGTTAATTACTATTTCATATATTTAGGTTTCAATTTAAATGAATTTACGTCAAGATTTGTTAAAAAAATGGCTGAGGCTTTTTATCACCCCCAAAAAAATATTTCTTGCATATTGTGTATTTTTTAACAATTTGCTGACTAAATGAATTGTTTTGAAGCATTTTATCTGAATAAAAGCAGATCATAGAGTTATTTCCACTTTTCAGGATGTTATAACCTACGATGGGCAAAATAGAGATATTTTGGGCAAAACTAACATGCCTGAAACAGTATGTACATAAATAGGCTGCTCCCGGAAAAGTTAGCACGGTAAACTATGTTTTTTTTTGTATTTTATTGAAAGTAGACACCCAAAGGATTGCAAAAATGTATATATGAAAAAAAGTTAATTACTTTAAAAATCACGAGCCAGCTTCCTTAACTATATAATGATATACGTTTCTAATTTTGATTATATGTATAATCATTATGCAACCTAGCAGTTCTCTTTGAACATTTCATTATTCAATTTGTTTTAGTGGTGTTGTGTCAACACACGCATACAGTCATATTACTATCTATCATATGAATATTTTGGAGCTGCTTGATGCTACTGCTTCCATAGTTATACTATAATTGGTTATAATCAAAATCTCGTAAATGCTTTGACATACATAATTTAATTGGCTTCAATTACAACTAATCCAATAAACATAATTGAACAAACAAGTTATGCGTCTCGTGATACCTGTGTTAAATATTGGAATAAAAAGTTCTTTATAATATAAAATTATTAGATACAAATATCACAACTGAATAGTTGTATATTTATAACATGTTTGAAACTGTATTATTCCCTCGTCAGTTTTTCAGTTCATAAATGTCACAATCGGTTTGAATATATACAAAATTACATAATTAGACGTTAAATAATTGACATTTGTAAAAAGATTCATTTACATTTAGAAAATAAAAAAAATACCGATTTTCGATACTGTAAATGCAGAAATATTTGCTTTGTCTTTACTATTGCAGACAATACGTTCGGGTTATCATTGCAATAATTTAAAGTCGCAATTTTAGTCTAAAATGACAAATTCGCAATAATAATTGAACGCAAAAATTTCTGAATTTACAGTATATGTAAATGTATTATATTAATGATCGCGACGCTTTAAGTTTTGCAAGTATATTTTATACAGTGTGATTTGAAGATACATGTATGGTTAGTTATGGTTTGGGTATGTATAGAAAATATATCTTATTTACTCTAGTCACAGACGCATGTAAGTAAGATTTCTGTATATCAATTATTATTTTCATCATTTGTGTTTAAACACCTTATCAAATCTAGTACTGCATTCAGGAATTGACTACTTCATGTAACTACAGCACTAAAATGCATGTAGGTTGCTTATGAAATAACGAAACCAGAAAGGAAACATATTTTTTTTATTAAAGTTAATTCTGTTTGATAACTCCTTAAAATGTTGTAGCTTTTCAAGAAACAGACAATGCAAACTGCGATTGCAGTAGGCCAATTTATATGTTGTTGTCATCCACTTCATTTGAACTTTGTTAGATAGTTGTCCCATTTGCAATCATACAACATCATCTCATTTTTATTTCAACTATAGTTGACCTTAATTTGTTTAGACTTTATTTAATCTGATTGAGTACATACTTATTGTGGTATAGTCTGTATATGGTCTCCATAAATGCACAGCCTTTCTCTGCTGTAGTTTTTACCAGTTCCTTATTCGTCTCGACGATATGATAAAGCTTCACCATCAATATATTTATCTTACGAAATGCCAGATGATTTGATTTCATAATATCTGCAGCTATCTAAATTATATTTTGATAATACAAAAAATATGATTATCAAAAAATAGTTTTTGTTGCAAATTTCGTGATAGAAAAACATTCGTTAATAGAAAAATGCTAAACTTTTCAATTCTCCTTTTTAAAGTTCTATAACATTTTAAATATATTTTTCATAAACTAGACGGCTATCTCAATTATATATTTTATACACTACATGTACATGTAACATTGTGTAACATAGGAGCTGCATTTAGTAAGATCAATAGATCCTTTTATTACAAGTGACAACTGTTGTGTTAATATGTCTAACTTTAATGTAATCGGCGAGCACAAACGAGTAATCTCTCCTTCTGCATATTGCAATACGTTATGCTGACCGTCCGTCATCCGTTAATTTTACATCTATTCTCCTCTGAAATATTTAACGAAATGTGACCAAAAAAGTTCAGAATATTGCGATCTACCTACTCTCTCGTTAAGTCAAAACAGTCAGCTGACTTCTTATGTGGGTTATTTTCTTACATGACCATTTTTTTTAAGCACATACTTTTGAAAACAATAATAGATTATTAAAAACCTAAATCACTATTAACATTAGAACATAACAGATTTGTATTTCAACCTTGGCATTCGTAAAACGTATATTTTACTGTCGCAAATTGAGTTAACCTTGCAACGCGTAAAAAAATATCAATTCAAATCAAAAGTATCGTTACAAATGAATCGTATTAACATGATCATTTCAACAAGATCTCTTTATAAGTCAAACACTCCTTGAATCATTAGACACATTTTAACTGAGTTATTGTTATGAAGACTTCTATCCATTTCTGTTGTTGTAGGCTGATATCATAAAAAGTTTAAAAGATAAAAAGAAACTATTACAGCAATAAATGATCAACAAGACAAGATTCTCAAATAAATTAATATTAAAATATCAACAGAGTATTTTTGAAGATTTTTCCTTTTAATTGTGTATAAAAATGGCCCTTTTTGGTCAGTGTTGCCTTTATTATCCTTGTCATGATTATAATAATATGATTTTATTTAATTACGGAATGCAATGTACGTTAATTGTTTCGGGATCATCGTCATGACGAATGCTATGATTCGAGGGAAATAACCTCTTTCTAGAGATCAAAGTAGAATATTTTTCAAAAACCAGATAAATGTTTACGCACTTCAAAAAGATAATAGTTCATATCTTGTTTAAAAGGCTTGTAAATCTAACACTCTGATCATTAAATATGGGTGTATTTCATTGTTTGCTTTGTTCAAAGGCATCTGTGAGATAAAAAAAACCCATTATAAATGATGAATCGAGAACTTTACAAATGCATTATATATTCTTTTGTAGGAGATATGTTCCAATAATAATTTTACATGTTTTGAAAATACAAACTATATCAGCAAAACCTGTACATTGTAGGAAGGTAAGGTTTCTTATGCATTGACCATTTGTTGAGGTAGTTGTAAAGTAAACCCAAAACCTCTGATATATGTAAAAGACAATTCAAGCTTAGATAAAACCCAACATATGTACATAATGAACGACGTACACTTCAAAGTTCGTGTATGTTACAACAAATTTCACGACAAACAGGACAAATTAATTGGAGAAAATCAATAACACATACCGCATTTTACGAAAAAAAGAATAGAAAAAATTCTTAATGACTAAACATGTCATGGTTAATTAAAAACTTTATTAAATATGTGAACACCATATAAAAGCTCAGCGACTGTAAAGTAGCAAAGAAAATGACTTCTTCTACAGTGTTGGTCAAGTTCAAACGTGATGGGCTGAAAAGATATCTAGACATGTATTGTAATCATTTTATCATATAGTTACATTGATAAATTACCGCATATGCAGTTTGCATTAAACAGGTCTTAATGTTATGATCTGCTTGAACTAACATGAACAACACAATTTTTGCCGATATAATTTTACGTTCAGAGCACCTGATATTCTTAGGAAAAAATAAAGAAGCGAGGCAGACCTTTTAGTGTCAATAGCATCAATAGTTTCGTGGTTGGTTAGCATCCGATCAATACAGATCTTCTTTTTCATCCTTACGTTGGAGTGATGACTGTTTTTTGATCAACTGTTTATCATGTTTGTCTTTCTTAAACATTCAAGAAAATGTTCTTTGAATCATGTGACGGTAAAATAACTGATGTTGCATGTAATATATAAAACTATTATTTCAGTACACGATAATATCATAAAAACGTGAAAAATGTATGTATTTGAATCGATTCCATGTTGTTTGACGGACAAACATTTATGCTGTTCTCCTGTACATGTTTTGTAAAGAATTGTTCTTCATGTTTTGTCTTGTTTTTCTGCTTTTTATTTTACTTGTCAAATAAGGTTTAAATAGTATGTTGATGCTTAATTTAAAGGTTAAATCATACCTCCTCTAGTTTTTATTTTGTAGAAGGAAAGAAAATGTCTAAATATACTTATATCTTACTGATTTGGTTTCTCCTTGTGTTGAACGTTAGTTATGGTAAGTCTTTCTTATAAATTATAATGACAAACAAAAACATACAGCATATCGACAGGGAATACAAGGACACCAACAACACATATCATTAAAAACAGTATTGTCCCTTACAAGAAAGAATCATTATATGTCTACACAAGGCAGTCATTAACTTGAAATACATAAATGTTTTCGTTATCCTAAATTTATTACTTCACATTTTCGTTGTATAAATCTACATTGTATTTGATTTTTAATTATTGCGCATATCAAATTGGGTACATGTTGTTAAAATCGAACTTGTTTGTTTCTGTATTGTTTTCATTTTATCATAGCGTGAAATAAGAAGTAGAAATACAAAATACGGTACGCCGGAAGGGTACGCATATCCTGCGTTACATGCGTCTAGGTAATATAACATGTATGTTTTGTAATTTTTACCTACCCACGTCTATAATCTCAGGCAAAGATTACCTTAGTCGTATTTGGCACAACTTTTGGAATTTTGAATCCTTAATGTTCTTCAACTTTATACTTGTTTGGTTTGATAAATATTTTGATATGAGCGTCACTGGTGAGTTTAATGTAGACGAAACGCGCGTGTGGCGTACTACATTATAATCTTGGTACCTTTGATAACTATTTACTCACTTTACAACTGTATGGCGTTCTTACATATACGTCTCTGTTTGTGACGACATAATTGTGGTTTTGAAAAATTTAAAATATATACGTCGTCATTTTTGAAACAGAGGTTGTATAGTGGTTAACCAATACATGACTGCGTTCGTTAATTTTCGAAAGGCTGACGTCACCCTAATGATTTTATTTAATAGCTGTCTTATTTCCAAGAAATATCTATTTAAGAAATAATGACAATGGTATGCAAGCACAGGACTATCGTACCAATAATGAAACAAATTCTTATTTTTGGAGCGTGTTTGAAACATTACTACAAAATCATTTTAAGTTAACAACAGTGGAAGTTGCAAGCACTACATTGGTGTAAAGGACGTAAGCTCACCCGACCCTTATCGTCAATTTAAAAATATAATTCAAGCTATGGGGCTGAGTAAACGAACATAAATATTAAGCCCGTCACAGTCTGTGTGGCTGAGCCTATTCAAAGTCATAAGCTATCAATCAGTTTGTGCCGTTTTATGTTGTCTCTCATATTTCTGTATTGTTATTTATTTCCGTTCAAAAATATGGCGTTTCTTTATCCTTTGATTTGTTGTATGTTTGTAATTTCAAAGTTTTTTTATAGTGGACTATGCGGTATCGGTTTTACTAATTGTTGAAGGTCATACAGTGACCTATAATAGTTCTGTATGATTTGGTCTCTTGTGGAGAGTTGATAATTTAAATTTTTTCATCGTGCTCGTGTTTTTTGTCTTTAATGGCGATAGTAACTATCACATACATAACGTTTTTCGTCTGTATAAGTTCCAAATCCCGACTATTTTGGATTAAAAGTACAGTATTTTATAGATCTTAACTGTTCGAATATGTTAACATTTTGCCTTTTCTGATCTTTAGATCACACTTGATCACTTCCTGTCATAAATATATCAAGGATCATCAGCCTCCTATGAATGATTTTTTAGATTATTAAACTGACAACTGTTCCTGTTTTGTATTCTGCAACTTACAGATTTCAGATTTTGTGTCTGGTCGATTTTTATAGTATTTCTTGCATTTACTGCAATATATCTTGTTGATAGGCAAACACACAAAGATTCTGTTCTCGTCTCAGCATGGTATACACGAATATGATATGGAAAATGGTGGCATAAAAGATCTCGTCAACAGTAGTATGGTTAATTATGCGTATTCAATTGACTACGACAAGCATGGTTCTGTTTATTGCTCATCTCCTCATAGAAACGTTATAAACAAGTACGTTGAAGTTATATTCCAAATTCATATTTATATTTAAAAAAGCTTTGTCTTTACATGACATACGCTGAATATGCTGTTTGTTTTATTATTTAATCAAAGGAGGAAGGTTAACAGCTTGATATACGAAGATGTGGTATGATTGCTAATAAGACATTTCTCTTTCTAGAGACTGACGGACACATAAACACCTAGTCATCGATCGCCCTTCAAAAACACATTTTATAACATTGTCAGCTTTAAAAGGCCATATAATGCCAACTGTAGTTCAATTCAAACGTAAAATAACAGGATATTTATCAACAAAATATTGAACAACAAATAAACGTTATATACAATAATGACACCAACTGAATTGCATGCTTCCGACACGCACATGCATAAACAAGTTTAAAATCGCAAACTCTCCCCTATTCTGGAAATAAATCTACGTCAATGACGTCATTGCCATCAATATCTCAAACTTATATCAATATTAAGCAATTAAATTTAAGAAATGAACAAATTTGATTTTTTTTCAGCACTCATATAAAATTAATTAAACAAAATAGAGAAAAAAAAATGTGCTACATTTTAGCCCTATTTACATCCTTGTAATACCCATTTCTTTATATTATAATTTGGTAATTGTACTTTTGTTCAACGACCAAGCCATCATCGATACACCAGTTTTGTTAATTCTAACCCATTGATGTTTGTGTATTTAGATTCCGCTATCCCTCGGATAATTATTTTACACGCACAATTGTGTCTACAGAACAAGAGTCAGTTTTAATAGATATGGTCATTGATACAGTTTCCGATCATATGTTTTGGTTAGAAATTGCTGAAGGTAGAATTCAGAGAAGTGATTTGAATGGAAGAAACATAACAACTGTTCTTTCATTAGGATTAATCAGTACATTTGATATTGATATCAAAAACAGGTTTGTTCCCATTTCTTACTAGCATCCAATGATCTGTTTTAGACTAATAAGACGTAGAGAATTATGTTGTGCCCATGGACAGGATACTTACTGATCATTTGCCTTTGTTATTATTTGGAATCGCTATGTTATGGAACCACTTATTACCAACGGTGATATTAATTAAGTACATAATTTCAATTAATAAATCTAGTTTTGTAACAAGCTTTACATACTGATGAATGTATCGCTTAGGCATATTCTTAGTCTAGATATTATGCATCAAACTGCGTGCATCTTAGGTGAACAGGTGTAACTGATACTGCATGAACAGTCAGCGTTTCGGACACACACTCCATAAATTACTTCTATACATATACATTTGAAATATGTTTTTGAATACCTCAGGAATGACACCAGAGAATCATGTTAAAAAGGGAAAACAAATTAAAAGGTGTAGTTACAATAATTCATAATGGATGGTTTAATATATAAATGTACGAAATGAACTTGTGAATGAATTTAAACGATGTTATACTGGTTGTTTTATTTCTGTGACTTTCTACAATGTGTGTGTTTTACTTGAATTGGTACCAGTAAAATGTTTTTTTCAAAACTTTGTTTGGGTCATGCTATAACATGTTGATGTTTTTTTGATAAATCAATACTGAAACCTTCACAATGCTGGTTTTACCCGATACTACTATTTGTGCAGTAATGGTATAAGAATCATATTAAATAGCGAGCATTGTCTAGTTTATGTTATGTAGGTGAAAATAAACTGTTTATAAAAAAAACTTGTTTTATAAAGATGTTTTTGTGGATCATAGGTGGATGTATTTTAGTGCTTGTAATGAATCAATCTGTCGATTTCAAAGATCAAGATTAAACGGGAACGACATACACACATTGGGGGAGTATACAGCAGATGGACCAGTATATAGCTTACGAATAGGTATGTAAGCAACAACTATACTTATCATTTATTAGTTTGTTTATTATTTAGATGGTAAACATGTTGACAGAAAAAAATATGTCATATAAAAAGTAGCCAACTATAACTGTGCTATACCGAATCATGGTGTAAAAAACATGAGTTACATTATTCAAAATGAAGAAAGTCTTCGTCATCTGTATAGCGCTGCAGCGCAATAAAAGGGCTATTTGCGTTATCATTTGGGAATATTTCCCCTCGCAAAAAAAATTTGATTCGTTGCTCTCAGTTTTAGTTTTCAACACTGATTTGTTATTTTTCTCAATCGATTAATGAATTTTGAACAACGGTATACTACTGTTGCTTTTATTCATTAAGCAATTGCATCAACAACACATTTATGTCATCTGTCGTTTCACAGAAGACATAATTGTCAACCTACAATGTGACTATGACAATAATGTTTCTCGTTTTTCCTTTTTTATAAAGATTAGACTGTTAGTTGTCCTGTTTGAATTGTTTTACACTAAGTATTTAAGGGCCATTTATAGCTTGGTGTTAGGTATGAGCCATGGTTCCGTGTTCCTTTTTGACCTAATAAGCTGTTGCTTCTGTATTTGTGAACTTCAAACATTGTATACGTGTAATATTGTAGGAATGAATTCATTTCAGATCCTTTTTTTTTTTTTAGATTTACTGTATTATTTACAATGTACAATGTTTCATCAGCGAATTGCATAATGATAACTTGTCTGTTTTTTTTCCATTTTTTTAACTCATAATCATATCGTATTGTTAGATCCTGATGGTAGTCGATTCTATTGGATGGAATTTGAAAAAGGGAACTTAAAATCTGCTTTCCTAAATGGTTCTGATGTGAGACAGTTGTTTGATGCTAATAT
The DNA here is from genome assembly GCF_036588685.1 of Mytilus trossulus. Classification (NCBI taxonomy): domain Eukaryota; kingdom Metazoa; phylum Mollusca; class Bivalvia; order Mytilida; family Mytilidae; genus Mytilus; species Mytilus trossulus. The sequence continues at coordinate 1,934,437 of NC_086385.1, forward strand.
AATCAGGCATAAAACGTCTTTTTTTTCCTTTGATGTATATGGAGATCATCTTTACTTATGTTATAATAGCCAGATAGAGCGGATACACAAACTTCACGCAGGTGAATCCACTGTCCTATATAACGCCACCACCGACAAATTTCAAATTTTATACGCACTACGTGTTTACCAAGAAGAAGGTACGTAAATTATTATATTCAATTCAGGCCATGACATGATCATTTTATTTTATTTTAACGGGTCTTTTCTTTTATCAAATAAAAGAAAGTTTAATTTGTTTCCTTTTAGACCAACATAGCATGCATAATTATTATAATACGGTAGTAGATGACTCACTTTTTATTATGATAAATAACAATTCTTTTGTTTCGAACAATTAAAATGATTTAAAAAATCTAATAATGAACATGATTAGTAGTGTTTATAGTCGAATTTTCAACTACAGTCTTATATATTTTTTTCCCTCCGGTTTATATGATCCGTTCATCCTATATTGACTCTTAAAATTCAAGAGTCAATCTTAAGTTGAGGGAAATGATATGGCCTTCCAAATACCGTTTCGATCCCTAACATCACCGAAGAGACATATATTGTCGAAATCTAGATCTGGTGTACAAAAAAAAAAATATTGACACCTTGTGTTTGTGGCATAACATCTTGGTCACAAGTTCATTGTTTTCTGTTTAGTATTAGAAATTGATATTAAGATCCATTTTGTTATGATAACATTCTCGTGATCAAATTTATTTGGCAATCACCAATGGCAGTCAGCAGGGTTAAAGAACATCAGTTGCTCGACCTGTTAGTCAAATGCTTTTTGTTTAAATATACTTTTCACTTTTTTGATTTTTTGGAAAATGTTGTTTGTGCAGTATTTAGACCCTTCTACAACGAAATTTGTTTTACATGCACACGTATAAAAATTGCGGTTTTTATTCAACGCAATCGTAGGTTTGAACGAAGTTTTCAATTTAGACTTGTATATATATATCAATCGAATAGATTCAGAAACATGTCGATCAACAAATCAATGTCATTAAAACACTTAATGGTTCGATAAATATATGTGTGGGTATATTTCTTTAATTGTATGTGATTGTATTTTGTAATTTACCTCTTGTTTCACATGTCAATGCGACTGTGTGTTTTTAAAATAAAGCATATTGTATATTGTATATTGTATATTGTATCTTATGTCGCATGGACTAGGTTTCGCGCTGTTGTTGTCATGTGTTGAATTTGCTTAACCCTAATTCAATATTGTAAACGCAATCTGGATTATAATTGGAATAATCTGAACATTTGATGTATCTAAAGAAGTCCCTAAATACATGGTGTATTACTGTGTTGAAGACCGATAAGTGACTTTGGTCTATTTTTGGGGGCCTATGGTCGGGTTGTTGCATCTTTGACACATTCCATGTTTCTGTTCTCGATTTTAACTTAATACGATTCCAAACAGCTTATATAAATGCAGCATCAATCTAATCAGTTACCACGGTCAATATTCAAAATCTTCTTAAAGAACGGGAAGATATTTGTGTTGAAATTAAGGTAATGTAAATAAAGGCAGCAATAGTAAATTGCTGTTACTTGGGAAGTAAAAGAAAATATTTAATGACCACAACAATCAGATGTTGTAGAAGCATATAGATTTTCTATTCTAAATCAGCTATGTCTGATTTGTATTTGTTGCATGCTAAAGATACGATAGAATATGCCTCATCATTTACCTATACAAAACTGTTCATGTTACCTCAAACTGTCAAATATTTTTAAGAATAACCCACCTCGCTGTTCGAAATTCATACATCAATTGAGAAAAATCACAAATCCGGGGTACAAAGTAAAACTGAGGGAAACACATCAAATATTTAAGATTACAGCGATACAACAGAAACACTGAAATGCAACACACAGAAACGAACTATAATATAATAATGGCCATTTTCAAATGTTGGGTTGAGCCTGTTTTTGTGGCTAGTCAACTATTATGGCAATGTTAAATATAACATTAACAGGACAACATTACATGCCAGGACTGCAATACAAATAAATGGGAGAGCATACAGGACAGAGAAACACATAAATGAACAATTGAACATTAAGACATGCTTATAGTTATAAAGACACCAGGCCTACACCCAAATACACTACACGCGAAATTCCACTTTGCCATTGGGAAAGTTGAAATATTTGAATTTAAAAAAGTACTGAAAAGTACAACTAAAAAGAGAGTGAAAAATACAAGATGAACGGTCAAACTCATAGATAAACACTAAACCGACAATGCCATAGCTAAAACAGAAAGACAAACAAACAACTAAAAGTACATAAGACATAACATGGAAAACTAAAGACTAAGCAACACGAACCCCACAAAAATCTGTAAATATATGTCCTTTAATTTTATGTATAGTCAAAAGATAAACATTGTACCAATCTACCGATAAAAGTGTCCATTTTTTTATAAAAAAAATTCAAACAGAGAGCTGCTTATTGCCATACCAGAAGATTGGAGATGGCTGTTATTTCATCAGTAACGACAGTGTATCTGGAGACGAAGCATTTGTACGTATTAATTTATGACTGTCGTTACTATTACAGTGAACGCAACTATATACATGATATATATTCGATCTTTTGACGATTTCAACTGTTTTCCTAAAGGTACTCAGAGTTGCATTAACCTTATTGGATTTTATTTAGAAATAATCCACTAGTATGATCAACAACTATAACAAAGCATTTCCCTGTCATACACAACTCAGTAGCGTTAAATGTCGGTTGCTCGTATTAGAGTTTGATTTTTTTTGTTATTTTACTTTATTTTATAATATGGTTGTTGAAACAAGGCATCCGACACCAACAATTAATTTTCAAATCACAAAAGAAGTATAAAACGTGATAAATCGATGAATCGCTGGTTAGTTTTAAGATACAATAATAAGACACGATAAGTGATGATATAGACAAATAAATGAAATCAAATCAAATCAAGGTAATGTCAGCAATATTTTATATTTCTATAAATCACACATCAATAATGTTTATTTGTTTGGAGCCTATATTTTGTACAAATAAAAAATAAATAAATGAGACAACGTCCCACAAGAGATCAAATGACACAGAAATTTACAAGTATAGGTCACCGTGCGGCCTTCAACAATGAGCAAAACCCATATTTCATAGTCATCTATAAAAGGCCCCTAGATATACATTGCCTACATCCTAACCGTGCCAATACATGTCCTGCGTGATTATAAATACAATGTTTACTGATATTTTTTTTCAGGCAAACTGTATTCAACCTGGTACATACCTTGCTAACTTTGAGACCATTGAAGAAGCCATGGTAATGAAATTATTTCTTCAGCAAATGAATACAGGTAATCATCAGATATTTAAAACCGAGTAACAAATCAATGTATCATTTAGAAATTAGTATGGCGTTCATTATCACTGAACTAGTATATATTTGTTTATGGGCTAGTTGAAGGACACCTCCGGGTGCGGGAATTTCTCGTTACATTGAAGACCTGTTGGTGACCTTCTGCTGTTGTTTTTTCTATGGTCGGATTGTTGTCTCTTTGATACATTCCCCATTTCCTTTCTCAATTTTATTATATTTCTATTTTTACACATTTGGAAAAAAAATCTTAGTACAAAGTAATTTTAGACAATTGATCGAATTTTGATGTTGTGTTACCAAGTAAAAATGGAGATTATCAAAAACAAAACATTCTAAACATGTTTGTGCATATTATTTTTTAAATGTAATTATGCCATATTTGATCAACAGTGTGTACAAGTTATGCTGGCAAATGAACATTTTAAATAAGTAAAAAAAGTGTGTTTAAATGGTCTCAGTTTGCAATTTCTTGTCATACTTTTAATTAACTGTTATGTTATAAACATGATAAATCAGGCCGTGTTTGTTTTACAACTTTCCTTAGCTTGACGATTTTTTTTAACTCCATGCAGGTATGCATTACTATATTGGCGGACGAAACATCAACAGATATCTTCCGAATGGAGATTGGAGGTGGATTAGAAATGGTAATGCAACACGAATGACATATTTTGCCTTTGGAAGTGGACAACCAGGAGGCTCTGCTAACGACGAACAAGACTGCATGGTTTTCTATGCTCATGCTAGATACAAGTTTTATGATGTTAGCTGTGACCATATTAATTACCATGGAGGTTATATTTGTGAAAAATAACACAAACTATACAAGCTTTAATAGAACATGTATATCATGTATATAGGGCTATATTTATTCGGAAGATATATAAAAATGTGTTATTATGTAGGAAACCCATACAAATTATGATATATATTTAACAGGATCTTATAAATAGGCAGATGTCAAATGTGATATAGTGAGAGTTTGTATATGTCTTTGAATGATAAAAAATATGTTGAAACTATTAACCAAATTATTCAAGTGAACAAAAGTATATTCAAATATTTTCATCCTGTTATATTTTGTTTTGTGAATAATACAGGTGCATGTATCAGAGCACACATATTGTAATCATAAATAAATGAATCTATATGACGGATGAAATGTTTACGTTTCAATTTATTTATTTGTTTTACCTTATATTTATATTTTCTTACTGCGACAAAGATTCAAGTCCTAACACCTTGAATTCCTATACATAAGATAAGAAGGTCGTTGATAAGTATCTCCATCGAATATAAAGTTACAACTTAGGAATAAGGTATGCCGGGGAATTTAAAATTCATTGGTAGAGTGACAAAATTGTGTACTGGTCCAGTGAAAAATATTATTATGAATATTACATTTAAAAAAAAACATGCAGGTCAGAGGCTCCTGACTTCTTACTGATTGATTCAAAAATGCGGCGGTGTTAATGTTGTTTTTGATAACATAAAATAGCCGACAGAAAAATCTACGCAAAATGCTTATGAGTCATGGGTAGATTTTACATTCAGATTAGAACACATTGTTGACTGCTTTATCCCTGTTATGACATTTTACCTATTGTTTCTGTCTGTTTTGTTCACGCAACGTTTTTAATATAATGGAATGTGATGCTACTGTCATACAAGATATAGGTTTACCTGTCTATAAAAAAAAATTCAGTCTTCTATTTTATACATAATACAATGACTTATCATGCCAAAAATATGGCACGTGTTATACATTTGTGTGGGGTGTTTGAACTTTTGATTTTGTCATTTGATTAGTGACTTTCTCTTTTGATTTTTTCCTTGCATATATTAGTAACAATATCACAAACGATTAGATGTGTAATACGCAATCTATAAAATGTCTTCTAGTTAATGCGCAGATATTAACAATAGGTAAACGTTTTTGAAGGCATGTGATATCGAACACCCGAGTTAAATAATTTGTCAATTTTTACAGAGCTAATTCGATGAAATCAAAGTCATTGTAACAATCACGAGCATGTCGAGTACGTCGAGATTTAAAAGTCATAATATGGTGACCAGGATACCACGTCATCTCAGAATGGTTGAGAAATAAAAAAAGATATCTGTTATCGTTCATTTATTTGTATTAAGCTTCACGTTAAAGATCTATGCAGCAAGAGAAAGTAAATGGCATGATTTATTGTTAGTAATAGCTATATCTAACGCTAGTTCAGCAGTATTCATATACTTGTCTATATTAATTTTGTGTGTATACTAAAGCCGTCAATATTTAGAGACAATATATCATCTATCGTCAATCTCATTAAAATCCGATGTTCTGATACGCTACCCTCCACTAACATCTGAACCAACTCGATATTGGGTCATGTCCCGACGACCTTTTTGATATGCATTCTAATTAAAATATCGACCAATCAAAATCGTTGTAATGTAAGATCCTCGGCAGCGAAAGCAAAATGGCGGAACAGAAGTTAGAACAAGCGATTGGCAAAGTATTATTAAATTTCAACATAGATACACTGAAATTGGAACAAAGAAAGATGCTGGATGCATTACTGTCAAGTAAAGATTGCATTGGAGTGTTACCAACGGGTTACGGGAAGTCTCTACCATATCAGATGCTAGTATCAATCAAGCGGGAATTGGGTATTGACGATGCCAAAGTGGTTGTATGCAGTCCTTTGGTTGCACTAATGCAGGATCAAACCCAACGTTTGAGGAATATTCCTGGCATCAAAGCAGAATACACAGGTGCATATACACATTAAGCTGCAGTAGACCATTATAAAACTTCTATAACAAATTCACGATGTGAAAAGGGGGGTCTTAAAATTTATGATACAACTTTATTTTGATTCAGTATGGCATAAAACATACAAACATAAGCTCTTGTGAGCCTTTTACTGACTATAGAATATAAAAACATATAGAAAAAAAATAAAACAAAGTACATGTACTGGGACATGTACCCACTTCAGAAATAATTTATTGTGTCAACACCAAACACAATACCTTTAAAGAAGGATAATCAAGCCAAGGGAACAACTAGAGACACTGACCCTATAAAAAAATGGTATGCTCTTGGGCATGTTGGGTACTCGGGCAGTCTCTGAAAAGTGAGCCAAGTTCCTTCTAACTAGACAACTACGATTGAAAATTCTTTGCAAATTAAATAGGTCACAATCTGAACAGCAGACTGTTGAGACAGATTGCTCTTTACCTAATAAAATTAGAAGATATGATATGTTTGCCAATGAGAACTCTGCAAAAGAGACCAAATACACAGAAATTAACAATTACAGGAGTACAGTCTTCAACAATGAGCATAATCCATACTGAATCATCATTTTCCGTGTTCAGTTATAGATTAAAAAGGTGATCACCCATGTGTGTAATTGTACTTGCATCTTTGATATATTGATATTTAACATGCCGTGTTGACGGCGGTACATTGACCTATAATGCTTTACATTTACATTTATAAATTGTTATTTGGATGGAGAGTTGTCTGATTAACACGCATACCACATCTTCCTATATCTATTAATAGGAAAAATAAACAATACATGTACAGGAAAAATAAAATAATAGCTTGTATACATGTTTATAATACCAGAATATATTATTAGTCTATTTTAGATTTCCAAAAAATTCATATACTGTGAAAGTACTTTAATTCGTGGTTTGAGGAATATTAAAATGTTCGTGGGTTTTTAAAGTCGTGGATTTTAGTTTTCTAAAAAAAAAAATTAAATAAAAGCCTTTTAAGAAACAAAGGTTATAAATGGTCTGGATTGAGGAAATTGTAAAGTAAACATTCAATTTGACCGGTGTAAATCGTAGTGATAACACTAATTAACCCGTGATAAAGTGATTAACCGGTTAAAGACCATCGAAGGTGTTAATTAGGCCATAAACATGTCACCTAAAGAAAACAGTCACATAAACAAATGCTATAAACGTATCTTGAATTGTCAAATAATTCTTATCAAAATCAAACCCAGCATGAAATTATAATTTCCCATATGAACAAGAACTATGAGGATATAAAATGAACACTTTATCATACTAGCATATCATTACCGGAAATCTGACTTTCATCGATCAAAAATATTTTAAAGAAAAGTAAAAGATCAAAAGTTGTACAGTTTAGGTTATTAAAGATTAAATGGGTATTATAATCATGCATGCGGTTGTAGTTCTGTTACTGCTATTAAAGTAATATCAGATTTGGCGTTATTCAATTTATTCTTTAGATCATATCTATCAGTAGTCAAACCTACTGATGGGAATCTTTTCATGTCTTGATTGAATGTGTCATTTTGTTGGACACTTAAATTCGGGGATAAAGTCATCCACGAAACCCATGAAAATTGGTACCCCACGAATTAAAGGACTTTCACAGTAGTTAAGAATGTAAATACAACCTTGAATTTTTAAACTATCAACATGAAATACTTTATTAATATTTAACCATACACATATCAAAAGTTATAACCATAAGATTTTTAACCAGATTGGAAAGGTACATGTACTTAAAATTCAAAACTGCCATCGAACACACCAATATAAATTGTGAATATAAAATTTTGATTAAACCTATAATTTTTTGTACAGGAAGCAGTGCTGCTGCCAATGAAAACATTCTAATGGGACACTTTGACTATTTATTTTCGTCACCTGAGATCCTTGTTGGAGACAAAGACTGGAGAGAAAAATTACAACGTTTCAAGGTTTCCACAATTGTTGTTGATGAATTCCATACAATTGCAACTTGGTAAGCATGATGTAATAAGCTACCTCTAACAAAAAGCAAACTATTAGCACTTTTTTTATGACTTCATCTTAAAGTCACAGTAAGTTCTTCCCACTTAGCAAAATTTCTCGCTACAAATTTGAGATGACCCCTAGCTCCAGTATGAGCTAAATTCTTTACAAAATGATGATTACATAACAACTAAATTGAAAAAAATAAATAAAGAAGAAATTTTTTTTTGAAGTAGTTTCAAGAAATTAAATTTATAGGCAAAGAAATGTACATTAATGTAATAAAATACTTATTTGCATGTTAAATACTATCCAAATTAACTCATAATTTCTGTTAGGGAAGCACAGTGGGATCCAATTTGTTGTCTTACCATTTAAATATAAAAATGGAAATGGGGAATGTCTCAACTGTTCAAGGTTCGACCTCTGTGGTTGTATAAAGCTGCACCCTGCTGAGCATCTGGTTTGATCTCTCAACCCTCCCTATAACTCTAGCCAATGTAGAAAAAAAACCGCACAGTAAAACTCAGTTTAAAGGAAGTCCAATGTCATAATAGGAAAATTAAAAGAAATTAAACTGAATGTTTTCCTTCTGTACTTTTTTTTTTGGAGAAGGTAAAAATAATTTACAAATTGGGAGTTTTTGACATTAAATTATATGTTATATGTTATATGTTTATAAGAAAATACAATAATGTTGAGATAAAAAAATAAAACACCATACCCCCTCGAAAAAAAGAGGGTCAAAAGATACCAGAGTCATAGATCGAAAATAAACTGACAACGCCATGGCTAAAGATAAAAAAGAAAAACAGACAAATAAAAGTACACATAGAAAACTAAAGCCTTAGCAACACGAACCCCACAAAAAACTGGGGGTGATCTCAGGTTCTCTGGAAGGATAGGCAGAGCATGCTCCACATGTGGCACCTGTCGTCTTGCTTATGTAATTACAAACCTAGTAAATAGTCTAATTTTGTAGTTTACATTCATGGTGTCATTGACTTGCAAAAATGTATGCATACAAAAATATTGTTTTTATTGCAGGGGTGAAAAGGAAGATGAAAGTAAACAGGCATTTAGAAAATGGTTTTCTTACATTGGAGAGTTGAGATCGCTGTTTCCAGATGCATCTATCTTGGCGCTTAGTGCCACATGCACGAAACAGATTTCAAAGAGGGTATTGAAAGTTTTGCAGTTAGATCCAAATGCAGTTGAAATAAGGATTTCTCCAAATAAACCAAATATAAAGCTTGTTGTGAACAAAATATTGAATACCGTAGAAATGGCCATGTGCTGGTTAGTTGATGGACTCTGTGACAAAGCTTTACCCAAAACAATGATATATTGTACATCAATCAAGGATGCAGCTAACATTTATGCATATATATCAACGGAAATTCCAAATTGTAAAGAAGTCCAGATGTTCCATTCTGAAACTTCGCCTGACAGTAAAAAAAAGAATAATGGAATGTTTAAAAGATCCAACCAGTTGTATTAAAGTTGTGATAGCAACAAGCGCCTGGGTGGAATGGGTATAGATATGATTGGCTTTTCCAATGTCATAATTTATGGTGCACCAAAAACTATAGTAGATCTTATTCAAGAAATTGGTCGTGTAGGGCGTGATGGAAAGGAGGCAGTTGCACTTCTTCTTCATAATTCCTACCATTTGAGAGATGTTGAGACTGAGGTTAAAGATCTATTTAAGGCAACTGAATGTCGCAGAATTTCATTATTGGCACCTTTTATGTCAAAAACAGAACTTGAAGAAGAGAAAAAAACTACAGGTTTACATTCCTGTTGTGACTTGTGTGCTTCTAAATGTCTATGTGGGTCATGCAAGACAACAGAATTAGAAAAGCTTTTCAAGATGATCGCTAGTAGTAGTGAAGACCCTTGTGATACCTCCTCTGATGAAGACACTAAATCTTATGATTTGTTTGACTATTTAGACAGTGTAGACTTATCACTAATAATGGATCTAGATTTAGATTAGAATGAATAAAACCTTGTAACTTGAACTATATTTATTTTTAAAATGTTACATTAATCACCAAAATTTTAAACCAGTATGTGATTGTACATGATCATGAACATATACAGAGATAGATAGTAAACACCTTATAACCTCACCCTTCTACACAAAGGCTGTGGCATAAAATAGAAAATTATTATTCATCAATAATCACTTTCATGTACCATGCTTACAGAGCATAAAAAAAACCACACAATGACAAACAATGAAACCAGACTCGGGTGCAAACTCATGTATTCCAAAAAAGGCAAGCAATTCCTGCTTTTAGCAAGACACTGTGTTCAACGTTGTTAATAAATTTAAACATATTTATTTATAGTGGATTGGGAAACAAGTTTTGCAACTTATATTAATTCCAAAAAATTACTCTTGAAAAAAACAGGTATTCAATGACCTAGTTTTTATGGTTCATTGGTCAGTTTTGGTTTTGGACTATTTCTCAGATACTACATGTACATGTATAAGTGTTCAGTCCATTATATTTGGTGTATGGAATTATATTTGGTGTATGGAATGTCTGTAAGGTGTATATGTGTGTCTGGAAGTTATCATCTGACCTTAACCTCTTTGTTCATTGTTCAATTTTTTTTTCTTTTTTGGCCTGTTTTTCATGATCAGATACAATAAAGAATCTACTTGGTGAACTTTTTTTAATTTATGGAATGATTGTAAAGTATATGTATTTCCTACAATTTCTTTTCTGAATTCTGACAAGGGATTGTTAAGTGATTTTCCTGTAGGGTGACCTGGGTCCTATAATGAACTATGACTCACCATGGCGACCATATTGGATGAAATTTCAAAAAACCAAAATGACACAGAAATTAACAACTATATGTCACTGTATTGCCTTCAACAATGAGCAAAGCCCATACGGCATAGTCATATAATATAACAGTAAAACAATGATAGTCCACTTTCTTCAAGATATTCTTATGCATGTATAGAAATCACATTTAATTAATCTTGCCATAGATTTTTAAAGGTTCGCAAAAGTAACTAGAAACCAAACATAATTTCTGAATTTACTACATTTGCTCAAATATATATTTTAAACTTTTATGACATTGTGACTTGGATGGAGAGTTATCTCATTGGCACTCATACCACATCTTCTTATTTATATAAATATATATATGAGATATGAAACTGAAGCATTAAACATTAAATGTGTTTATTTCTAAGACGATGAAATGCAACTATTGGTTTGTGTCTTTGAACAAGAGTACCAAAAATTTTAAAGCAATCATCAAATATATCTTTGTTTACTATTACAGTCTTGCATTTGAGTTTTCTGTCCTCTACACAACTGAATGCCTTCATATCAATAAGTTCATTTACTATTTTTTTCACATCTTCAGCATATGAGGGAAGATGATGAAATCCCTTTCGAACAGACACGTTACAGAATGAATCGAAATGTTGCACAAAATTTATGATGTTTGGAAATTCTTTGGAGTGGAGGATTATACTTTCTTTAGTCTGAAAACCAGAGCTGGCATTTTTGGTATATCTGTTTAATAATTCCACATACTCATCTAGTGCCATATTATTATTTTTTCCTCCCTGTAGATTAATACACCTATTTGCAATAAATCGCTCTTGCTGATCGCTTTTCAAAATTCCCTCTTTTAAAGCGATTAAATGGATTGAACCAATAGCATATTTGGTTTTATGTGTTTTCACATATATTGGTAATTCATATTTTGCAGAACGAACACTGCGTTTACCGTCAGCCATATCAACTGCTGAATCCAAATTCTTGTGAAGCAATGTCAGTTTAAAAAGAAGACGACAGTAGTGTCCAACTTCATCATTTACTTTAGTATTAGCACTTTTTATAGGCGGAGGTTTTGCATTATGAACACTTTCCTCATGAGCTTTAAGAGAACCAACATATGCATATGTTTTTTCACAATAATGACATTTTACTCTGCCGTCGCCTTCATTTATGTTGGAAAGGTAATAGTTCTCAGGATGAGTGTCATCTGTTAATATTTCTCTCAACTCTTTCATTATGTCATTGTCAGACTCAAAGAAATTTGTCTCTAAAATGTCCTTGCATATATTATTAAGCCAGTTGATTTTTTCATCGGATGAAAAATTTGAAAAACCATCTGGTAATGGTATTTGGTCATCAAAGCCTTTGTCAAATTTTTGAAGAAATAAAACACAACTCATAGCATCCAAAATTGTATAATATAAGAGTCTGTATAGTCGGTATGCATTACGGACTTCACCCTTCACATTCCTGGCATTAAGGAGATTCCTGAAATAGTGTGCAGTCCCTCTGTCTCCAGCTGAGTCTATGTTGTATGTAAGCCTGCAGATTGCCTACAAGTAAACTTATTCATTTATAAAAATGTCACTGATTATTTATTTACTGATTTTTAATGAGATCACTAATTTGAGTGAAAAGCTTTGTAGAACCAAGAGACAACCAAAACATGTCGACACAATTTTTACTTGAACTTGTACACCAATTACGCCTTTTTGGCACCTATTACGGTAATTCTTTTCATCATAATAAAAACAATATAAATAGAAGATATAATGTCAAATACAATCTGTTATTTGAGCACCTGCCAGTAAGCAATATTGTTTTATAATACTGCTTAATTAATCTTATATTACGTGCACTAATTTCAAAAATGAGGAGATAATATTTTTTTTTTAAGTGGATTTACTTTACTACATTGGCTAGAGAAATAGGGGGAGTGTTGAGATCTCATAAACATGTTTAATCCCGCCACAATTTTGCGCCTGTCCCAAGTCTGGAGCCTCTGGCCTTTGTTAGTCTTGTATATGATTTTTAATTTTAGTTTCTTGTGTATAATTTGGAGTTAAGTATGACTTCCATTATCACTGAACTAGTATACATATTTTTTAAGGGGCCAGCTGAAGGACGCCTCCAGGTGCGGGAGTTTTTTGCTACATTGAAGACCCATTGGGGGCCTTCGGCTGTTGTCTGCTCTATGGTCTGGTTGTTGTCGCTTTGACACATTCCCCATTTTCTTTCTTAATTTTATTTCCCCCAAAATACAATGAAATATCATATTTTGAATTTTATCTGGTATTTATCTGTCCTATATTTAAGTTGTGATGCATTGATAATAAAATTTGTATCACTAAGTCACAATTGACAAATGGATGAAGCAGCTGTAACAGATCACTCTAACCTTTGGTTCAAATGATCTAATAGTTTTGTTTTTGGCTATAAATAGAAACATTGTTGTTATTATATAGCGTAGTTTAAATTACCTCTAAAAAATTCATGAGGCGATGAAAATCTTCTATTTTGGAAATGAAGCCTTCAAGTCGCGATGTTTTTGTTTCTTCATTTAACATTGCTTGTTGGGTGCATTGGATTCGTTCATCTGTCAACCTATCTCCTGTAAAGTATGCAATTAATAATAATATAGTTAGTACATGTATAAACTAAAATGTTCAAAGTGGTTCACTTGTACAAATATCTAATTATGATTATATATGTAATGGTTTGTTTATTTAGTACTTTACAAATTAAAAGTGTTGACCAAATTACAAAATATGCACCTTTATGCAAGATAAGATTATTCTAAAGTATATCCATTATAAAACAGTACCGAAAGTGTTTATAAATAGCTGGCCTCCCTTAGCTGCTAAGTGGTCATAGTAGTCGAAATACTGAATCATTAGCTTGTCAACACAAAGGAATCGCCAATAGTGCTGAAAGTGGTGTGGCTGACTTTGTGGTATGGGTTATGCTCATTGTTGCAGGCCATACAAAGACAATTTTTTAAAATCTTAAAATCAGAATAAAGACAATATGTTCATTACCCCCAAAAAAGACAGGTTCAACTATTTCCTCATCATGGTATGGTACATATTTTGTCTGCAGATCTCTAAGAAGGTGTATTACCTCAGCTGTTTTTGTCTCATTGGTGTCAAATAATCCAAGTGGATACTACAAAATAAAACTAAAATTAAAAGAATGTAAAACAACGTTTTGCATACCATGTATATTTAAACATGTTTAATTACATGTAGTTTTAGTTGTTTTTTGTACAAAAAGCTCTTGACCGTTTAAACTGTCTTAAAATATTACATGGTACTCTGAGTGAACATTCTGAATAGATACCATATGTGTATCCAGGTATGGAACCTTGTGGTACAATTTCAGAGAGATCCATACACTTATAAGTTTTTTATCAGGAAACTAGACAAATACACATTTTGGTCCCATTCTGGCCATAAATTCCTAAAAGGTTGGGACCATAGCCCCCCAAATCAATCCAAACATTTGTTTTGTGGTATTGAACCATGTGGTTAAATTTCTTAGAGATCCATTTGCTTATAAACACTGAAGTCAATGTTCAGAAACCAAATGTTTTCATAAACATATATTTGTGACTAATGAATGACGTTGATTTTTCAATCATTCTGAAAAAAATACATGCAAGGCTGTACATCTTTTTTACATTATCTCAGATTTCATGAAAGTATTTACCTGTTTTGTTTTCATTCCTGCCTGTGCACTATAATCATGTGTCTTATGTTTAGGGTAAACTTTGTAGAACTCTTTTTTCATTTGAGGAATGTTCATGATAATGGAGGTAGCGAAAATAAACACAAGTTCATCCATCAAGATTTGCTGTTCCTCTACTGATGGCAGAAATTTCTCTATATCAAGATCAGGCTCTACATCATTTCCTGCATGTCCTGTTTGAGTGGGAATTACCCTGTCAACAACAGCCACAACATTAAATAAATGTAGGGAAAGTGTCTTCTGCTGTGATGTTCTACAACAGAAAAAAAAACAAAACATAAAGTCATGTACATGTAGACAGATAGTATTCATTTAGACAAATGTTAGATGGACAATTCTATTTAAATTCTAAATTGTGATATTTTGATTATTTTTTCATATATAATACGACAACATGCAGACTGTCACCACTTACTGGATAATAGTACATGTAGATGCAGTTAATAAATTTTAATTCAGGCAAAAAAAAAACAGTCTTCTTTCCTGCTATATACATGTACATGTAGCAATACAAAATTAGGGTGCATATACATGATATATATGTAAACCTAAAGTTTATAAATTTGTCTCACAAGTTTTCTTCATTTGTATTAACATGATTAAGTCAGTGAGATGCCATGCAGCCTATTATCATCATATAGGCTTTTTTAGAGGGATTTGAATAAGAAAAGTTAGCAATACTTGTTTTCTATCGTCAGATGGTCACTATTTATAAAGTTAATTGTAAGATTAAGACAATGGAAGGAGGTGCTTTGGAAACCAACAAATCTTGGTTGCAAACTGTTAAGTTGACCGTTTCATTTTTTACAGTTCATAAGTGAAGGTTATGATAGGCAATAAAAAAATATGGTATGGTGTGTAGCAGGAAACAATTACAGACTATTTTTTATTTTGACAGTACCTAAATGCAGGAAGGATGTTCCTGTCCCAATTGTCACCAACCAACTGATACTTCACATTTTCTCCTCTTGCCCATCCTTCCTTCATTTTAAGTATGTCTTCATCTAAATTGTCTATCCAAGATGTCAGCTTATTATGTACAGAGCCAGGGCTAACACAGAGTCCAATTTTGGAAAGTCGTTGAATGTCCTGAAAAGGTTAAAGGATTTTCTATTTTAAACAATGCATGTGATCCTGAAAAATAATTTGTTACACTAACAGAATCTATGCTAAAGTACATAATTTGGTACAGTACAGTATATGGTCGGAAAAATCAGCTTATATGTCACAATATCCAACAATATGCCAGACTGGCCCAACAGTTGGTTTGAAAGAAAATGGAATGATATTTTTATTTTATTATGCACGACACCATGGACACATGTTACAATACTTCCTAGTAAAATATTTCTAGTAGAAATAAGACTTACCCTAAGTGTACATCCACCATGGACAAGTACAAATGCAATGCAGTAATGAAGCATAGACATCTCTTGATTTCGGCCGTGAAACCCAGAAGCGATTGTATGCAATAAGTTCATATGTTTCTTGTCACTTGGCGTCAATGGTATGTCACTAACTATGGCTGAAACCACTTTAATCACATTTGGAGCTCTTATTTCTAATTCTTTATGGAATTTATCCCATGTAAATGTCATAAAACTCTGGTGGTCCCTTTTCTGTAGCACAGATCCTGAATGCCTTTTACACAGCTTTTTGGATTCTGACTTCACAACTTTAGCTGCAGCTGTAACAACATCGTCTGGGTTGGAATTAACTAATATATCAAGGATAGCCTTTTCAACATTTTCCGATTTAAATATGGCTTTACAAATTTTTGTGTGGATTTCATTTACAATTAGCTCTGTCCTTTTCCCACTTGGATAGGAAATTGTAACCTAACAAATAAAAAATGTATAAATAAACTATGTTGTCAGACATCAATCCATTTGAACCAACAGCAAAGTGAGAAAAAAAATGTATATAAGTTTATACTGATACTAATATTAAAAAAAAATCCAATAAATTTGTTAAAGTAAAAATATATATATGCTTATCCAGCAGGTCCAGTGACCTTGCTGACTAAAATATTTTTTCATTTATATGTTACAGTATATGACTTCACTTATTTCATTGTGTATATTTTACTCAATATGAAATTTCATAAACATGATAAATGTAGCGAGAAAGTATGTACTATCAACTAAAAAAATCTTTTGTATCAGTGAGCGTCTTTGAATTGGCAATCATACCACATCTCCTTATTTATATATTGGTACATGCACACAATATATGAAAGCATTTATGTCAAACTGGAACGTATCTGTTTGGAAACGTCTGAACTGAGTTTTGGAAGATTACAAACAACAACCTTATTCAAGGGACAAAATATTTAGTACCATTTACCTTCATAATTTCTATATCACTTCGGGTTTCTTCTGCTACATATCAACAATAACATCTGAAAAAATGCATTCAAACATCATGCAAACAATTGAAATAACTATAAATAAAAATAAAACTATAAATAAAATTTAAATTGAGACAATAAGTGACTGAGTCGCAATCATGTTAAATATAAACTTGTACATTTACACAATATAATTAGTTCCCCTCAAAATTCTCTTAGTTAATTACACTATCCTTTAACAATGTTTAACATGTCAAAATATCAATTTATACAGCAAAAAAAAGGTAAAGATTTTAAACTGCCAAAAAATGTACTGTCTATTTAATAAGGTTAGGACCATTTGACTTTCCATGGACTTTTCATGAGGACCAGATTATTTTTTTCCATATAAATTATGTTCAATGTAGAAAATTTATTTCGGATTTTTTTTTATCATGTTGATCAGTTGATTGGCAAAATGTGGGCAAAATCAATCCAATGCTGCCAAATACTTTTTTAGTGCCAAGATTTTTTTTCTAACCCCCCCTCCCCCCCTTAAAAAAAAATCAAATGGGCTGTGCCTAAACATACATTATATAAATGTATATAAATAATATAGTCTCTGTCACTCTGTCATAAATTTGTATCAAAACAATTAACTAAATCTGTAACATTCATTTTGATTTATTAGTACATGTACATGTGATGGTCAGATATAGTCATGATAGTGACAGGAATTAAAATACTAATCATTTGGTATTATTGACCATATATTTATAATCTGATTTAAATTGCAGAATCAATTTATACCAAAACCCATCATAAAATTTTCAATATTTTTAGTGTTAAATTTGACAGTTACAATTTTTACTCCAACAGGTATATACATAGGCTGATCCAGGGGGAGGGGGGGGGGGGGGGGGGGGCTGGTGCCCCCTTCCTTTTCATTGGAAAAATTTGGGCGATTATATAGGGAATCATCGAAGCATACCTGGAGAGTGCCCCCCCCCCTTTTCATTTTGCCTTATGAAAAGTTTTGGCTCCGCCACTGATATTTGTCTGATTGTTGGAAAGTTTGAAATTTTGAAGAATAATATTTACTCTCATTATAATCCAACTAGAACTGTTGGCATGTAAAAGCAATTCTTTCAGGCCCAATGTAATTATGCAAGCCTGGCCAGTAAGTCCTGCTAACTGCAATGACAGTTGATTGATTAGTCCAAATAATTATAACGTCTGGCAGGCAAGGCTATTTAATTTTTTTCTGGGACACCTTCCTACGAAGGAAGCCATCCCAGAATTTTTTTTTAAATAGCCTTAATTGTCAGATGTCATAATTATTTGGACTAATGATTGATGTACGTACCATCACATGTACAGTGTGCAAACAATCTAAAAGTAATAAACATAACAATAACATAACAATCAAATAAACAGATAATTACCTCAACTTCTCCTGTGAAACTGGGTGAAAATGACTGATCAAGTGATCGTCTTGCAGGCTTTTTGCTTGGTTCAGTCAATTTCTGTTGTGTTGGTTTTGGTAAAATCTGTGGTAAGGACCTTACAACATTTGGTGTATTGGTAATGTCATTGAATGGCATGGTGGTTATTGGTACAATGTCTGACTTTTTACTTGGCTGAAAACTGGCTGGACTACGTAGCATTCTTTTTGAAATTGACACACGTTTGGGGGAAGGAACTGACACAAGTAGAGTATTTTCTACAGTCTGTGTCGATTGTCTTAATTTTCCTTTTAAATCTGTTGACTCTTTTTCCGTTTTTAACACCTTTTCAACAGAACGATAACATTTCTGGCATACACCCTCACCTTTACACTCGAATCCGACAACATTGTTAATATTTTTCCTCCGCTCCTCGCTTAGTTTTAACTTCCTATCAAAATATTTATGTTCAACTTCTATTCCGTTGGCTTCCTTTACTTTCTGAATGAAAGAAAATCCACAGACAACGCAAATATTTCCCAGTAAGTATGTTTTTCTTGGAGTCAACTTCTCAGACATGGGCGCCGCCATTGTTACTGTTCTCTTCGGTTGCTCTCGGACCCGATCGATCAAACATAAATTTCTAATAATCCCGAACTGCCTGGTAGGATTTTGCCAGACGCTATCTGATTGGCCATTTCAAAGGTCGTCGGGACATGACCCAATATCGAGTTGGTTCAGATGTTAGTGGAGGGTAGCGTATCAGAACATCGGATTTTAATGAGATTGCATCTATCGTGTTAGTATATATTTCTATCATATGTTATTTCGATGGGTCTTTTTTGAATTTTAGTCATGTATTGCATTTCGTATCAATGCAGAAAAGGGTCCGCATTCAGTGGAGCACGGTTAGTCTGGGTTTTTTTTTTATTTCTTTGAATTGCAATATTCAGAATATCAACAGCGAATACTATTTTATATCAAGTAAAAAAGACCCATACTGACCATTTATAATAAACCAAATTGCATTTAAATTTAGTATAGTGTTATAGTGTTATGAGTAAGGTTATGAGCTACATGTACCAATAATATATATCAAAAGTAAAGACCCGATAATATGTTGTTGTTGAAGTGTAAAAAGTTCTTGATAAACTAGTGGCATCATTGATTTTGATCCTGACAATAAGAATAGTTTGGCAATTTATAGTGTGTGAAGTCAAATAAACAATAACAAATGAACCGAAAAAAATTGAATGTATTAGACGCACGTTATATGTACATAGGAACTACCAGATGAAACTAGTTGACAGATCCAATGCCAAATAAATACCGTAAAAGAAGCAGCCAAACGCTTTTTAAAAAGACCATCAGGTTCTTTTTAGAAAAAATAAAATACGAATTTTTGCCATCAAATTGATTTACAAAACAAGCATTTGACATTTGCAAGTTCATGTAATTGTATAATTAGTCAAAGTTGCAGTGCAAAGCTCCCTAATTTAGTTTGCATGATAGCTAATCGGAGTACGTGATTGTTTTATAACATTTCCAAATATTCAGTTGTTATAAAGGTTATCTTTTGATTCAGTGTTACACAATTTATCTTAAAGGAAGATTTGTTTTGGCTGGTATGGAAATTTCAAGTTTCAAGTTTCAAAGTAAATATCATTTCATGTAACGTTATAAATTTCTAAACAATGATGGTTTCATTGCTTTGCAATCAACTTCAAATAGCATAAGATATATTTCACTATAATAAATTAACAGGAGTAGGCACTTTAATATATCAACGTTTTAAGATAAGATGTATCTGTCAAAATACTTTAAAAAGATTTACTTCTTTTTAAATGTATAGAATATGAATAAATGTTCATAAAAGAACAGCATCACATCGAAAGTAGTTTAGTCTAATTGCCACTAAAGAGATTTATTTTCATCAAATACAGGTAAATGGTATTTTGTTTACTCAATCAAACGAGAACATAACATCTTTTACTGTATATACATGATATATATAATGACATATTTGGCATGAGAAACGTTCGATATTATCCTGTCCAGTTTATAGAAAAAAAATCATATACATTTCATTGCATATAAGAGAATGACCATCATATGTTTATGTCCTAGAATTGTGTTACTGGATGAAATGTGGAATATATTACCTACAACTGTCAATGTCAAAGGATTATGTGTTCGATCTATTTTTGTATGCAACTGGATATGATGTACTATTTATTGGTTGAATAAAACATAAATACTCTTTTAACTCGTTTAACTTTATACAAATCAATTTAAGTAATTTTTATATTGAAATTCTACATTAAAACGATACAAGAAAATAATGAACGAAGTATTTGTTTATACTTTTTAGAAAGATGATTGTGACAAGGTTTACAAGCTTGTTGCAGCATTTGCTTATCTTCTGTCTTAGTGTTGATTATGGTAAGTTAGTTTAAGATTTAGATTCCTAAAACATGAAGAAACTAGAATATTAGTATTGTCGAAATCTTTGATAAGCTAAATTATAATTTTGCAAGAAATTCTTGCTTGTATGTTATGCATTAAAATGTCAACAATCAATTTAATATAAAAAAAGGCAACGAAGGATTCGTTAAACAAATCATGTTTGTTTATACATGCATATTGCATCGGTGTATATTAACATACAGACAAAACTTGTTAAAAGGGTGCAAAAAATACGAGCGGATTATTCAAACTGATAAGTTCAAGTAAAGATTACATTTCCTAGATTATAATCCTGGTACCTTTGATAACTATTGACACTTGTAAAGCACTCACCATATTCTCTAGATTGTATAATTTCCATAAAAGAATTCTTTTACCATTAACATAGCCCAGCAAACAAAGATTCTGTTATCTGCGCTAAATGCTGTACACGAATATGATTTGGATAATGGAAAACTAACACATCTTGCAAACATGACAAATCCTGTGTTTTCAATTGACTATGATAGTAGCGGTTTTGTGTATTGCTCATCGCCTATGCCTGTTTCAAACTCTATACAAAGGTATGTTTCACAAATTTAATTTCTAATCGATCAATAATAAAACAAATGTGTTTTTCTTCAAATTATTCAAATATATCAACAATATAAGTATATAGTTAGAAAAATTAAATATTAATTCATATGTAAAGTGTCTTTTTTGAATTTTAACGATTATGTAACACGTGCACTCTAAATCACTCGTAGCATTTCATCTATTTTGCTTCTATTACTACTCAAATAACGCCAATATCTAGTAGTTTGTTCGCTTTATCTATCGTCTTCGGAGTAATGTATTATTAATAAATCAATTGTCCTTTAAAACTTTAGTTCTTAAGGTAAACAATATAAACAATAGAAGTTATAATGCTTACTGTTTATAAACTAGAATTGATCGTCATCTAAATATGATTATAGATTTCGCTATCCGTCGGAAAACTATATAACACAAACAGTTGTGTCGTCACCATCGCAAGCAGTTATGGATATGGTAGTCGATCCAGTGGCCAGTCATTTGTATTGGGTAGAATATCCTAATGGAAGAATTCAGAGGAGTGAACTGAATGGAACAAATGTTATAACTGTTATATCACTTAATTATATAAGTACGATTGACATTGACATTCCAAACAGGTTGGTGCAGGATTTAAATTGAGGTCTCATACTTGTATTAACTTATGTTATGAGAATAGTTATGTAACTCATCCCTCCAAAAACACACACACACACACACATTAACCAAAAATAACAGTTGATCTGCTTAGTTTTAACTGATACAATGAACAAAAGACAAACGTGCTGCTATGCTCAACCTTTAACACAAAATAACACTAGTACTTTGCATCATCGGGACCATCATTTGTATCTAAAAAAAAACCAATTAAATCTCCAAATCTCCAACAATGTCCAACATCGAGTTTGTTAAAATAAAGCTTCTTCAAAATGAAGCGCTGGACATCACTTTGACCAGAATATCTAGTCAGAGTTAATTGATTTTTGTTCATTTAATTTTTTTAAATTATAATTGACATTGATTTAGTTTGTAAATAAACTATACATAATTATCAACTATATTGCTTGTTCAATGCAGATAATTTATTGATTGTAGGTGGATGTATTTTGGTATGTGTACTACTGGATCAATTTGCAGAATACAAAGATCAAGATTAGATGGTCAAGACATACACATTTTAGTTAATTTCACAGCAGATGAACCGCCGACAAACTTACGAAAAGGTATATATTATAGGTCTCATTCAACAAAAAGCAGTACATATACATATATAAATAAAGGCAACAGTAGTATACCGCTGGTCAAAACTCATAAATCCATGGACAAAAAACAAAATCGGGGTATCAAACTAAAACCGAGGGAAACGCATTAAATATAAGAGGAGAACAACGACAAAACACCGAAACGTAACACACACAGAAACGGACCAAGCATCAGACAAAACACCACGAGAATAACAAATATAACATGAAAACCAAATACATGAATTCGGGATAGACAAGTACCGTGCAACGTCTTATCTCAATATCTCAAAAATAAGAGAAAACACAAACGATAGAACGTTCAAATGCAACACATCCATAAACGAACAATACTATAACAATGGCCATCTTCCTGACTTGGTACAGGACACTTTTAAAGGGGAATAAAAGTGGTGGGTTGAACCTGTTTTTTTGGCATGCCAAACCTCGTACTTTAATGGCAAAGTTAAATATAATATTGAGATGACGATATGATGTTTATTTTGAAAGACGTAAAATATCCACACCAAATCTTATTTGTTATGCTTTGAAATTTTTCCTTTTTCTATCATCAACTGTGTCTCTTTACATGTGTACAATTTCTGAATGTTACTTAAAGACATCTGTTTTACTGATAAGTTAAAGTGTGATAAGTACACCTTTATCTTATTTTTATAATCGAGGATTGTCACATTGCAATAGTCTAATAAAACAAAACATGATCTACATCAGGATACTGTAATTGCTCAAGAGTAGTTATATTCTGTTATATTGTAAACACATAATATTTCATTAAATTGTATGTTTTTTTCAGATGGTGAACGTTTGTATTGGATGGAAATGGGATACGGAAACATCAAGACTATACAATCTTCCTCCTTAAATGGCTCTGATGTGAGACAACGGTTTAAATCTTACACAACAGCATTTGTACACTACTTTGATATCTATGGAAGCTATATTTACTTAGCTAACAATACTCAAATAGTACGGATAAATACACTTTTTGAAGACGAATACACGGTCCTTTATAATTCTACAACTCCAATAGCTGTTACACGTGTGTACCAACAGGGCGAAGGTAAAAAAATAACTAAAAGACCATGACTGTATTTATGTCATGTGTTTTCACTCTAAAACACTATTTTTATGTCAAAATACAGGTATCAAAATAACATGATTTTAAAGAAAAAAAAATCAATAAAGACAACATTAACGAACTGTGTATTTTTTGGTTCATTATTTGAGTAACAAATAAAGAATTGTGTATTGGTTTTGTTAATTACACAACCATATTCAAATCAAGGTACATTAAATTACATGAGTGATACATTGTTAAAAAGGCAAATGTGTTTTTTGTAAATGTGTAAGGTTTGTGTACTAGTTAACTCTTTCAGATAACGGGACCTGTAGTTACAAAATTGATGCGTTGGAAAAGAAAATTCAAGAATTAACGTTGAACTACACAAACATTCTTAATCAACTGCCACCAACAGGTAACAATATACATATTACCATATAACAGTTTGCGGGACAAATACAACAACGATTAGCAATGTAAACTGAAAATTTTGTGTCCTGTTTTATTCAGTAAACATGGTAAAATTAATTAAAACGTAAATACAGAAAGGTTATCACGATTGTATTTATTATTAAATACATTTTGTAAATGAGAAAACACGCAGTTCATTTAATAATTAAGAAATAATTCATGCAAACTATACTTTATTGCAGTTTTACATAAGTAGGCATTATATTCTTAATTATTTTTGCTCGACCAATAGTGAGGACTAAAATAACACGAAATTTATGCCTACCTATGTTAAAACTACAATTAAGTATAGTTTGTATAAATTATAGCGATTCTGATTAGGACAGTTAAAGTAACTTTTCTGTCCGATGTGTAAAAGTGTAAAGCGATTGTGTACGCTCATCACCAACCTCCCAGTCTTGTTAGTTAACAGACAAACGACTGGCAATGTCATTTTTTTTTTAGTGAGATGAGTTTTGAACAGCCAGTGTAAACAGTTGTAGTATTTAGGTCAAAGATGTATATTTCGAATTGCAACACATTACAGTCATTATAGATGAATAAGTAAAACATGTGTATCATTTAAGAGTTTGGACGTCTTTTATGTTTATGATATATATCAATTGAGTGCAAATATGATAAGATTAATTATTCTGCAGTAGTCAATATGCGTATGTGCAAACAAATTAAATTTGATTTAGAGCATGGGTTTATTCACAAAGAAGCATGGCATATGATAACTCATATGATCTTTATCTTTTGCCGATGTCCTCTAATTCTATTTTCGAATTACACATTCATAAGGTATACACAAAACATAAACATGCATTAGTGAATATTCAACGGAATTAGGAAAAATATATTATAGTACCTCCACGTGAATTAGCCCCACAAACGTGAAAACACTCTGTAATTAGTTTGATAAGCCAACACATAAATTATTCGTTGTTTTTAAAACTTTATAACAGACAAGTTGCCATGGGTGTAGACATAGCTCTCATCAGTGGAATATAGCCATACATATGCACAGTCGCAATACTAAATACTTATATACATTAGCTTTTTTGTTTCCTTAAAACAAGTAATGATTTATATGGATTTTTTTCTTCGTTCTTTTCCGTGAAGCATTACAAGGCTTACATGGTAAATCAGTTATGGATCAATTTGTATTTAATGTTACACTTTATTTAACAGTCAGCTGTCAGTCACCATATAAAAAGATAAGAGACGGCTGTTACTTAATTAGCGATATTATTGGTTCTGGCGATGATGCATTTGTACGTATGAATAATAAGTAGAATGAAGTGTTTTTAGATGGTTGACATCAAGATTAGGTGTTTTGCCTTGAAACCAATATCGAGCCCAAATGATTAGAATCAAAACAAGTACATTTAACTGTTCGATACAAATGATCAAACCCCAAAGAGAGGGAGGGAGAAGATATTTGAAACCCAAATATTTTGTATTTGTTTTGTTTTGAGATTAAGGAATAATTGGGAGTGATCTTTTCAAGTAAAACAAGAAGCCGAAATACCAAAGGGACAAATTAAAAACAAAATGAGTAACACAAACTCAAACTAAAAATCGGGGACGATCTCAGATGCTACAAAAGGGTAGGCATATCGCGAGTATTTCATGCCTGTCGTATTGCTCACCAATTAGGTTTGTCAAATATGGTTAAAATAGGGATATCAATTACGGCAATTGAAACAGATTATCCATGATTTGTGAAACAGATATTAGAAAAAATGGTTAATACATTCATAATTGCGATCGTAAAATCTATGTAGGAATGTGTTCTCGAAACACTTGGTTTAATAACAACTTATTTTTCTTAAATCAGGCACGTTGTACAAATTTTGGGGCATACCTAGCTAACTTTGAAACACTGGAAGAGGCCATGGCTATGAAATTGTTTCTTCAGCAGATGAATTCAGGTAATACAAAAATCAAATCCAATCGACAGGATACATACTTTGTTGATAACGACTTTGATTAATGTATTAAACGTCCGTTTTAAATCATTGAAACATTTTGATATGAATACAAAAAAAAATGTGACATTGTTGACATAAGACAAGCCTCCACCTCAGCCTAATAAAGTATGAGTTCAAAGCTAAGGTCACTGTCAAAAATGGGCAAACCAACAACACAGAGTAAGATACAAATTATCAGGGGCTTTTTTGTGTGACCGTATGTCAGACCAGTTAAACATGATTTTTTATGCATTTTCTGAAATGCTTGTATACATACGTATTTAATTAAGCCTACATGTATTCGTTTTCTAAATGGATTTTTATCAACGTAGAAATACTGAAACAGTAGCGTGATACTATTGATTTAAATTTTACACATTGACCAAACATAATTAAATTTATAAAAAGGAGTTCATGCTATCAAAAAAGTAAAATCACAAAAAAAAACGAAGTCAGAGGGAAATCAATTCGGAAAGTCCATTATCACATGGCAAAATCAAATAACAAAACGCATCAAAAACGAATTTTCTGACTTGGTACAGGCACTTCCAAAGGTAGAAAATGGTGGATTAAACATGGTTCTATAACGCTAACCCTCTCAATTTATTGACACCGGTTTCCATGAGTACAATAGACATCATCATTCATATATGCTTTCTTCTTTTCATGATGAGACTACGATGCTGTTGATTAAGGTAATATCAATTTATTTCAGGCGTACATTATTTTGTTGGTGGACGTAACATCAATAGATATCTTCCAAGTGGTGATTGGAGATGGATTAAAAATGGTAATGCAACAAAAATGACGTATTTTGCTTTTGCCAATGGACAACCCGGAGGAACAGCCATAGATGAACAAGACTGCATGTTATTCTATGCTAATGATAGATATAAGTTCTATGATGTAAGCTGCGACCATAGCAACAGTCAGGGTGGTTATATTTGTGAAAACTAAAGGAACTAGATCACCACTTTGACGATTTCATATCATATAATCAGATCAGTTGATTTTGTAATATTCTTTAAAATAAAGCAGTTAATGATTAAAATCAGACTCATTCACTAAATTTTGTTTTATTGGAAGAATATATATGTCATACATGTGAGACAAATTGTCGGATATGTGTTGAAATTTGAATCCTATTTATAGAATTTAAGCTTAGCTATACATATTGTTAGTCTAATGATTATGGGATCGTAAGATTAAATACACAAGGAGAGTGTTGGTATAATTTATAGATTTCTTAAGCATATTTTGTGATAAAATTAAAAAGGGCCAAATCCGCCATTCGAACATTAAAAACCCATCAGATGAAGAAAAAACTTAAATTTGCATGTCCAACAACTAAAACCGACGAAATAACTACCAACAAGAGATGTTATGATGTTACACTAAACCCATACAGACCTATGTTCGGCATTCACCTTGGTGACCGCGTGTTATAAACAGTTACTACTATAATCACTAACCAGTCAACACTGAGGTTTTTAGTAGACTTTAATCTAAATTGACTAGGACTGTCGGTTTACCTATTAAAGAACGGTGGCTTTCTCCGGACACTCCGGGTTCTCTCTACCAGTTATTATTTCTAACAAAAAAAATGCACCGCCTTATTTATGAACATAAAAACTATAAAAAAAAACATTCACTTTTAGAGTACTGACAGTTCCTGTGGATAAGTCATTGATAAAACATCACAATCAGTTCATATCAAATGGATTTAATTAAAAGACAGCATACACCATATATTCAATAGTTATTCAAGAAGTAATGGTCATCGTCATTTCAAAATTACTTGAATTACTGAAGTTTATCGCCATTTGTAATAATACTGTGCTATATTTTGTTGCTGTCATTTTGATAGCTGATCAGAAGAAAGGTTTTAAACCAAGCGTTCCAAGTGATGAAATTGAAATTATTGACTGTAATGTAAAAGAGAGACAAAAGATACCAAAGGGATAGTGAAATTTATAAATCGAAAATAAATTGACAACGCCATGGCTAAAAATGAAAAAGACAAACAGACAAACAATAGTACACAAGACATAACACAGAAAACTAAAGAATAAGCAACACGAACCCCACCAAAAAGTAGGGGTAATCTCAGGTGCTCCGGAATGGTAAGCAGATCCTGTTCCGCATATGGCACCCGTCGTGTTATGTAATTTCTGTTTCATAGATAACGATGGATGTGTTTCATTAATCGTAACTAGTAGTATTCTTCCCCATAATAGATCTACCATAAAAAGACACATTACCGGTTGTTGTTTTTCATTATTCAATCGACATGTGCTACATGTTAAATGTGCATGCTGGGTTGTATCTTCCTATTCGTATAAACGGTCTGCGATTGCTCCGTTATTTGGTGGGTTAGTATTGATCAGTTTTTGTGTACTGTTGTTTATATATATATATATATAAGTACGTCTGAGTCAGTGACAACCCTACAACAGATGTATCCATCGGATCGCCATCAATGATGGTGATACATGGCTGTGTACATAATGTATATACAACTCGTCTAAACATCAACCCAACAATGTTAGATCTGTAAATTTGCTTTCGCAAATTTTTGGTTCTTCCCTCGCCGGGATTCGAACCCATGCTACTGTGATATCGTGACACCAAATCGCCTGCACTGCAGCCGTCCCGCTAGACCACACGACCACCTGGGCTCTCAAAAAAAGAGCTTTCGGTGGCCATATGTTACCTTTCCACGTCAGTTTTAATATTGTTGGGTATATATATATATATATATATATAAACGAGTCTAAATTGAAAACTACGTTCAAACCTATGATTGTGTTGGATAAAAACCGCAATTTTTATACGTGTGCATGTCAAACAAATTTCGTTGTAGAAGGGTCTAAAAACAGCACAAACAACATTTTCCAAAAGACCAACAAAAATATATAAGAAGATTGGACATAAGTGCCAATGCGACAACTCTCCATTAAAGGCACAATTTATAAAAGTAATCCATGATCGCTCTTTTTACTATAACATAAATTAAAACAAAATGTATTTTGAGCAGGTGTTCGCATTATAAAAGTCAAATATATTTAAATATGTTATAGTCCTATGAAAACAAGCATGCGGAGATAGCTTGCATTTGACGTTGTCATATGATTTGTCTTCATGAAAAAGTAATATTCAAAATGCACGTGTACCTATTACGATTTTGCCAGAATGTAGTTCAAATGACCGATTGAGAAAACATGAATAACAAAACCGTTAGTGTTTTAATTGCGTATGTACTTAATGAAAGGCAACACTATAAGCTTTTGCTTTCAATTTGGTAAAAATGTACTATGGTTTTCCACCAATGACTCTTTGTGAATACCTTATCACCTACCATTCTTTTCATGGGATTTCTGTTGCTGAATCTGAAGTATTGCATTTATGTTTTATTTGTTTGCTTTGATTTTGAAGAAAACATTTTTTTTTTATTTCAGCTAATAATTTTTCAAATTGTTACTTTGAATTTTTGGTGCTGTTCAAATTGAAGATAATATATAAATTAGTAATGTAACAAGATACGAAAACAGGTAAGATATGCTTGAACGTATGTTCCAATGACGAACTACTTGTTATTAAGGTAAAGTATATTTATTATTATCTTACCTTCTTTTGATTTACAGAGAAATGGTTGGTTGACGGACTACACGTGGTTACTACATATATTTAGTATAGGATGCCCTCAGAAATGAATGGTAAGTTACCATATAGAGTAAGACGCTGAAATGCTAGAAATGCAACCTTCTGGACGTGACGAATGAGTTAAATAACTCTGCTGTAGTCAACGAGGTTCCTTATTTTAAATTGTACAATTCACGTTCCAAATAGAGAAAAAAAAAAGTCGTTGTGAGGGAGTTTTCATGTGTTTATAGGGAGCAATATAACCCAGCGAATGCTGTCTTGAGTTTAGTTTGTAAATAGTTCAAAAATAAAATAATTTAGCACAATGCCCCTTGTTAATTGTGCACAAACATCCATATATTATACCTACCTGTTTTAAACTAATATGTATTTAAAAATGGTGTATCATATTGAAAGCATTCACTTTTTGACTTTTTCATGTTCATGATCATTTTCACAAACAATAGACCATCAAGATATCTATTCAAACGTTGTCAGAAACTATTGTTCGTTTATATACGTAGTTGTTGGTACGTAGTGATTAAGCGATTTAAAGCTATATTTCATTTGATTGTGTACATGCTCGCACAGTTCTAAGTTTCAACAATGTTTAATAATGAATCGGCATGTTTTTCTCCTATATCAAGTTAGATTTAACAGACAGTTTTATTTCTTTGTAAACATATTAAAATAAATTTTTAAAGATTAGCATGCAATAAATCCAAAATATTGAAAGCAGATTAAGCTGTAAAATTACACAAAGATGTTTGACTTTGTACTTCTCAATATACGTTGAAGGTTACGTATTGAATTATGCATGCATTATTGTATAATGGATTTTGTGTTTGGAACATCATTTAGTGCAGTCACTTACGTGTTTCACATCAAACAAAAGGTATGCATTTGTTATTGTTTAATACAACTATTTAAGTTGTTTTTTGTCATTCAAAAAAGAGTAAATACGAAACAACAAAAAATATGTATATGACTGTGTAGTAAATGAATATAATTGATTACTTTCAGAATGAATATGTTTTAAAACAAAGAGATGGTAAAATCATACATACTTTGATTTGTTTTCACAGTTTCAGAAAGCAAGACACGTTTTTTAAAGAATTTTTATTGTGACCATATATGCATTTTTTTCGCAGCTGTTTTAATAAATATAAATAACATGTCCATACCACACAGAGTATGCGGACACGCACATTATAAATACCCTGAAAAGGGTAATATGAACAAAAGGAACATACATTGCAATGACACAAAATAAAACAAAAAACATGGAAGGAAATAAAAAGATATGACCCTTCAACATTTAAAAAATATAACTCAGACTATCTTGTCTTTTTTGGCAGTAGACATTTAATAATTAGTTAGTCTATAACAATGCAATTTACCACTTGCTATATTTACACTTAGCAGACAATCGATTTTAAACCGGCATGTTTATGAGCGCTAATTCCTGCTCTAACCGGGAACTGAGGTGTAACAACACATTATAAGAACGTACTAAACAAATAGGTTGAAAAATGTCATTGGATGTTGGATGTGTATTGATTGATAATAAAGTCTTCATTGCATGATTTGTTTATTAGTCGTAAGTGTCTTTGCACTAGCTGGTAGTACTTGCATGTACTCTCAGATCTGAACTTAGTGTCTTTTTGTTGTTGGAAAGTACAAATATCCGGCCACGTTCACATGTATGTGTAAAAGTTGTACTTTTATCCGTCTGTTGACTTGCGCCTTTTCAACCGGTTGTTATGATTCATACGTATGTTGAATTGTTACACCACTGTCCCAATGTTAGGGGGTTAGACTCCCGCTTCAACATGTTTAAAAACATTAATAAACTCTTGTATTGCCTTTATATTTGATGATTTACAAATCTTTATACATTGTAGTATTGTTTTCCCCAACCATCTCAAGATTGTACAAAAACCTATTGAACAGCTGTCTGAAATATTTTTGTTATCCTTTGTCTTTGCGAAACAATAGACATGTATTGGACCATATGAAATGATAGTAATTATAGAAAAGTTTAGATATACATGAACTTGCCATTTTGTTGTCAATTTTTTTTTCTTCAGAACTCAAAACATTTCTTCACTCTGCAGAGGAACGTATGATGAAAGAATATGCTATGTTGTTGTTATTTTTCCTTCTATGCATTTTAAACATCTGCCACGGTGAGTATTCCAATTATTGCGAATAACAGTAAAACAACTTTTTTTTACCGGATACTTAATGACCCATGTGGTTCTTTGGAGGCCTTGGTAAGCCAATTATTTTTCGCGACTTTTGAATCTTCTTGGAAAAAGTTTTAAAAAAAAAGATAAATTCGACGTATTCGCAACAATTTATATTCGCATTCTAATTTTACCCGCGAAATCGCTGAATAATATTGCAGGAAAATCATTTGTTTTACAATGTATTTGTTGAATGTTGAACGGTTAAAAGTATAATCCAAAAATGCACTGAATTTGGTAAATACATTAAATATGCGGAAAATGGTGGATTAAACCTGTTTGAATAGCTAGCTAAACATCTCACGCTAACATCATTTGTCTTAGTTTGAGATAAAAAGAAAAACTATGGGAATATGTGTTCAAATGCCTCATACATGTTGTTTTTTGAATGTATGAATTGTGTATGTTCATCAATTCAAATCCATTAGAAAGTTTATATATGTATATGCTTACAGTTATTTCTCCAATGTGGTATCTTGTAAATGACTATTTCTCATTATCTCTGTTGATTTTTACAATTTTCTACATTTAAAAATGCCTGTAAAGTTAGTAATATGACAGTTGTTGTCCTTTCTTTTGATTTGTTTTTTTATTTGATTTTGCCATATAATTCGGAATTTTCCGATTGAATTTTCATAGAAGTTCAGTATTTTTGTTATTTTACTGTTTACCTCTTGAATGAACAAATACTGGTTACTTCCATCAAAGTGCTTTTCAAACTTACGAACCACTAATATTGCATCAAATTTAACGAACTCTTATCTAAATCGCGATTCAATTTGAGCAAATTATTAAAGTGTATATTTTTTTCGAAATTCTGCAACACTTTTGTTTAGATACGGCACACATCGCTTTCATTGGTAGACATAGTTCCAAAATAGAAGGCTTTAACTTGCTTGCAAATCGTTTTGAACCAATTGTGATTACGTGTACAGTGTTAACCACAAGAAGGCGAAAGCTATCACAAACACAAACAGACTGAAGCATAAAACACTACATAGACAATATGATAAGTCGCGGGTGCTTCTGCAGAAGATAGATAAAAAAACATAAAAGACAATCAAAGAAATTAAAGTACTATAGACTTAACATATAACGAACGAGAACATTATTTTATATCTTACATTGTGACGTTTACGTGATGAAAAACTGATGTACATGAAACGTGTAATTTTACATGACAGTCTATTTTCACCTAACGTTGTGCCTGGGAGGGTAAGGATTCGGTCCCAGTACTTAAAATCGAATAAAAAAATATCTGTACCAAGTAAGGTATATGAGAGTTATCAACCGTTCGTTGATAATTTTTTTTGTGATTTTACTTTTTAAAAGTATTTTTCATTTATATTAAACTTGAAAATTAGGGTATAATAAAAAATTTAAAGAAACCCTATGTTTTATGTTTTAGTTTCTGAAAAAAGTAAACTGATGCTAAAATAAATGCAATTCATTACTTCATAATTCGGAATAGTATTGATGTCTTACTGAAAAATTATTACAATAGGGTTTTTGATAGCACAAACTAGTCAAAACCATTACTTAATTTGATCATCGATTGAAGGAAATAATTCGTATATATGACTCAACATGCAGACATCTTATAAGTTCAGGTATTTCTCTTCCAAGTTTTTATGGTAATATTCTTTACAAAGCCCAAAAATTCTGTATTCACCTCAAAAGCTAACAAATATAGTTATAATACTGTTGTCAGGTCTTTGCGATTGCAGATTTTGGCTTTAATGTTGATTCACTTAGAGGGTATTTGCATCGGAATTAATCTCACGTATTATAAAACCAGTTGTTGGCATGACAAGGTTTTTTTTCTTCTCATATATTTCATGATGGTATAATACTAAACCCCTAAAAGGAGTGATTGTGTCTGACATTTATATGACGAATACATAATCTTTCAATCAGTTTAATTGTTGTCTAGAGCTGGCATTTCAGTAACTGCTAGTAGTAGTTATTTATGTATTATTGTCATTTTTTTTTCGTTCGTTTCATATTCTGACACCGGACTCGGACATATCTTAAACTGATTGTAACTGCACGTTGTGCTGTGCATTTATTTTTCAAAATGGTAAGAGGTATAGGGGGAGGGTTGAGATCTAAAAAAAAATCCTTAAATCCGCTGCAATTATACGCCTGTCCCAAGTAAGGAGCTTCTAGCCTTTGTTAGTCTGGTATGATTTTTAATTTTATTTTCTTGCGTATAATTCGGAGTTTAATATGACATCCATCATCACCGAACTAGTATGCATATTTGTTTAGAGGCTAGCTGAAGGACGCCTCCGGGTGTTGGAGTTTCTTGCTACATTGAATACGCATTGCTGGCATTCGGCTGTTGTCTGCTCTATGGTCGGGTTGTTGTCGTTTTGGAACATTCAACATTTTCATTAATTCTCAATTTTATTGATAAAACACTTTTGGAAATTTCATTTGATAACAGATTTGACAGCACCCAGTTTGTGTTTTTATTCGTATATGTTTTTGCTAAGCATTTACATGTGATTAACAAATTGTGATTAAGGAACGAAAATTTATCATAAAAAAATAGAAGTAATAGTTAATCGGTTTGTATATTATGTTTTCCATTTCAGCAATTGTTACGTAGTCATCTGTATTGTGATGTTCAGTACACTATAATTGTGTATGAACATTTATTGTCGGTCTTACTTTTCAGGTTGGTTTTTTTTACATTGCGGTTATAAGTTTGGTCTTGAGTGTCGTATTTTCGTTATACTGTATTTTTATTGGTCTTGATTTTACATTGCGTCTTCCTTATTCACTGTATACAATGTGACATTGATGAAAAAGTTCATTTTACTATTGATATGACGAGAACGGCTATTACTTCTTTTACAGGTCTTCAAACCAAAATTTTGTTTGCAACACTATATAATATAAGAGAGTATGATCTGGACACCGAAAGCGTCAAAGATGTCACTAACATTATAGGTGTAAATTCAATAGACTTTGACAGTAACGGTTTTGTCTACTGCTCATCAATTTATAAATCCTTTATTAGAAGGTATGCAAATTTAACATATGAAATTGTAACGATTAACTTTAAATTAACAGAGATTTTAAGACAAAACCTGGATGTGTTATGAAATTTAGTAAGTTTTAGTAAAATACAATTCGTACTTTTATTATTCGTAAACTTATTCTTATTATCGATATTATTTTTTCTATTTTTGTTATTATGATTATTATTATCATGTACATGATGTATGCAATACTAATATTTATTTTAATGAAATATAATATTTCCCACAATAAGTAATCAATAGTTAGCATGCAATAAATTTCAATAATGCACTAATGCAAAAAATCTGCAAAATCTATGACGCCTCATGGTGTACTTGGGTACTTCAGGGTGTTAAAATACCCATATCTACGGATATGAACGTAGATAACTTATAATATTACATTATGAATTAAGATTTCGATATCCTTTGGAGGACAATTCTACCACAACAGTTGTTTTGAATGAAGATGAACCCCTTGAAATTGATCTTGATCCTGCTCGAAGTCAGTTGTATTGGGTCGACATGAACAAACATAGAATCCAGAGAAGTGATATTTATGGAAGAAATATAAAATCAGTCAAATCAATAGACATGCCTACTTCGCTTGACTTTGGTATAAAAAACAGGTAAGTGTTAATGTTAATTCGTAAATTCTAACTAATGTGTTCAATCATGGATGTTCAAATATTAGATTTTATTCCATATTGGTATTATATTTGTAGGTTTCTCTATATGAATTTGATTTTGAATGAAAACTCATATTCACCTGAGAAAGTGTTATTCACCGCGCTAAACGTCACGCGCTTTTACATGCAACTTTATGGTTATATGTTTCATGTAAGATTTGTTATGGTATATGTTATTCATTAAATAAATGATTTTCTCTCGGAATATGGAATAAAACAATTATTGTCTTCTGTTTCGGTAAATATGGGGTTTAATTGACTTTTAAAAATGATATTCACTTCGGCCAAAAGACACCAAAAGACAGTAATTGTATAATATTTTCGAAGATGGATGAAATACAGCGGATAGCAAAGGTGATATGGCATGGTTATTGTTTAGAATATCTAAATACGGGAATTATTTGTGACTTCAGTTACTAAATTGCGTGATATTTTTTTAAATGTTTTAAAAAGTGAGTATTTATGTTTGATTATTTAAAAAAAAAAGATCTGGAAATTCTTACGATGTACACATAATATATACCAAACTATTGAAATGCTGATATATTAATTGTTATTGTCAAAAAATTGTATAAAGTTCAAACACAACTAAATGACAGCTCATAGATATATGTAGTTGAAAGTAATACCCTATCTGATATCTGCTTAACCATAACTATATGAAATACAAAACAATTATGTTAACATAAAATAAAGGGGATATAAGCAAACTGAAACATACTTTCAAGACGATTTTCATTATTATTTTGAATAAGGACGACTTAAAATGTAAAAAAAAGCTGTCCTAGAAAAGTAAAGAAAACGATATGTTTGACCTCATTAAGATATGTTATACATTATAAGAAATTTTGAAACTGTTAACCTATAATTTATTTTGAGAGTGTAACACATGAATGATGTGTACAGTGTTTCTCAAGAACAGTTTTAGAAAGTTATATTCTGAAAATTATTCTGACATTTCTAACATAGAACAGTTATACGGAAGATTTGATATGGAAATGAACAATTTTTAAGAGCACGGTTGTTGACGTTATCAAGATCAATGTTACTAGTCTGCATTTCCATTTTTTTCGATACTGTTGTTATTCGTATGTATCGCATAATTTCTTATATACTACAGCTGTGTTATTTTAGCAGTCGAATTGCATTGACTGTGACGTTATGCGCGAAGTTCGTACATGTAAGCGTAACATGAACGTCGCGAATATTTCGTAACGTTCAAACCAAAACTTCGACTGAAACGTTGATTTTAAGCATGTGCGACATTCTTGTAAGACTCATCAAAATCGACGACGCGTTTTAACTACTTATCGAAAATTGATGTACTTTAGATTTTTGAAAAATTAAGAAAAACAACATTTTGAAAAATAATAAAATTCTACCATTATAAGAGCTCTGATAAGCAAACAATTGACGTAAATTTGAGTTGAGTTCGTTTTTACGTAAAAAAATGGAGGTGCGACAACCTTGTAAGCCTTTGAAAAATCGCTCATAAATTACCATATATCATTTTTCAGGATATTTGTTTTTAAATTCATAAAATTAAGCAAAATAACATTGATGTAGTAAATACAAATACTAACCTTTTTCCTTTTATATAAATGTTTTTGATTCTCAAATCTGAAATACCATTTTATTTTCTCCCGTGGGACAGATTTGCCCTTGTAGTATGGAACACTTTATTTTTTCTATGACGTCATCAAAACGTCATAAAAAATGCACAAAAAATGAAGGAACCTCTTTGTTAAATAATGGAAAAAAACGTTTTTCAAAATATTAAATAGTTTAGAAGAAAATTACAGTTTAGTGGTTACAATAAATGAAATATGTTACGCGGGACAGCCTAAAAATAGCCGTTTTTCGAAACTGAAGCTTGTCGCATGCAGCATAAAACATAGTTTCAACAAATATTTTTATTTAAAAAAAACACTTTTGTTCAAAATGCGTACAATAGCAATGAATATGATATCACAAAATAAGATATTTTGGACTTGCATTATGTCAACTACACCGATTTTCCAATGAGGTACGAACATCGCGCGTAACGTCTGTATATTTATATGTGATATACAGATACTGACGTATATCCCCTTGTTTATGACGTTGACAATGCTTTTCCGTAAAGTTTTATTTATGACGTCAATAAAACATATAGGTTCGCAGCAATTTAACGTTGTCCGCTCACAATTAAAGAATGACTCTTTTACCCTAAATACTTCATTGTGAACAGGTATAAGAGTTGCAGTATATAAAGAATAATCATACATTGTCTCGAAATATCAATATGTTATTTGTACTCGGCTCAAAACAGGAAGAATTGCTCGGCACAGCCTCG
Source organism: Mytilus trossulus (assembly GCF_036588685.1). Lineage (NCBI taxonomy): Eukaryota > Metazoa > Mollusca > Bivalvia > Mytilida > Mytilidae > Mytilus > Mytilus trossulus. Next base: position 1,972,684 of record NC_086385.1, read on the forward strand.
CTTTCTACCTGTTTCTAAGCCTTGTACAAATAACATTGATATTTCGAGACAATGTATGGTTATTTTAAATATATACAAACCAGGTTTAATTTTTGACGCATTTTATCTATAATTAAATCTTAAAACTGTAGTCGATTCATATTTCACTAAAACAATATGTTCTTTATAGATGGATGTATTTTATTACGTGTAATGACATTGAGTCTAACAATGCAAGCTGTATGATACAAAGATCACTATTAGATGGAAATGATATTCAAATAATAGTGAATCATATGCCAAAAGCTAGAAATCTACGTTCAGGTATGTTCCAGCCCTTCAAATGAATCAATGTTGATACATATTTACAAAATCTCGTCTGTAATGGTGCGTAATATCCATTTTCTTGTGATATATTACAAGTTTACATCAGTTTATATGTATTAAATGCTTGACCAGCCATTTAACGCTCCCGTCCATTGTGCACTAAATTGTTAATTGTTAATTGACAATATTAAAATGTCATGGTTCAATTTTTTCTTAAAATTAAATGACAATATATGTTGTGTAATGATGTTCAATAATGTTTAAATAATCACACAAACACATGCATTCATAGATGGTCTATTTACAAAAAAGACAATGAATGATTGCAAATGAGATAGTTATCCTTTCTTTTTTGAAATAAAGGGGATTCAGCAACCATAAACACCACATAAACGTCAACAATGAAAAAACACTACCTATAGCCGAATATTAACTGCAAAGGCACGACAAATGTAAAACAATTCAAACAAGAATAAAACACATATTATGTATTACAAAGAACAAACAGAACAGACACAAATAAACGAAAACCATCGAAATAACTTAAAAGAAACCTGACTTGAAACAGGCACATACAGAATGTTAACTGTCCGCATTTAACATGTTTAACCTTTCCTAACAAGGGGAAGTGGATGGAAAACAATTTGTTTAACACAAAATATCGGTACAAGATATAAAAAAAAATAAGTATATATAAGACGATGTGGTATGAGTGAAAATGAACTAAACAGATAAATATGAGTACCTCATGAAAAACTGTTCTTGGAATTTAGATCTCCGGAATATTGTGTTCAAAACCTTATTGCTGGTCGGTCGTTGTTTGATATTCAAGTAGATTTACTGAATGTGACTTGTACGGTTATGACACGAATAATTTTGTTCTATCTCTATTTTTATTTGTTAGATCCTGACCACGAACGTTTATACTGGATTGAATATGAGAAAGGCATCATAAAATCTGCTTTCTTAAATGGATCGGATGTGCAACAAGTATTCAATGCTAACTCTACAGAGAAATGGTTTTATTCTCTTGATATATATGAAAATCATATTTACTTCTCATATTCTACCTATATAATAAGGATAAACAAACTTATTGCAGATGAATACACTATCTTATATAACGGCACAGATTCATTCTATGACGTGATTAATGCTTTACGCGTGTATGATAATGCAGGTAATTAATTGTTTTGATCGTGTATAGATCAATTCCTCCCTCCCCCATTTTCCTATATCAAAATTCCTTTAAACATTAGCTAAAAAATTGATTACACAAACATGTATATTGCATCCTTCTTTATGTCCAATTTTTTTTGTATTCCTATATTTTAAAGTAAAAAAAACGAAAGTCATCATACTGATCACCGCATTGCGTTTTAATGAAATTGGTTTCTTTCACCTGGAGTATATGCTGGCTGCAATAATAAAGTCATTGTTGCCGATCGTACGTTAAATACCCCCAAAAAGGTGCATGGTTTTTTTTCCAAACTAGCATTTTAAGGCGTTCTAATACCTGGACATGCATGACACATTCAACCAACAAAAGGTATAAGAGTATATAAATAATAAACTTACGGGTTGCCTGAAAGATTTTGGCTAGAAACAAAAACATAATAAATAAGCATATAATGTGCTTGTAATTATTTAAAATTTAAACTCTTACAGGAAAGCTTGATTTAACCTGATTTTCTACCAGCCTCTTGGTGTCAATCTTTTGTTCTGACTGTAGATTGAAGCCACAAATCATTAATGTCACAGTGTTACATGTAGCGTATGATAACTTAATAAACCTAAATATAGAGTTTCCATCATTTATTCTACAAATAACGAGTTTCATTTTGGGAAGAGTTTTTGAAAATAACTACAGTATTCAGTCTATGTGTAATATCACTAGCCACACGAGTGCTTAAATAAAGCATCATTTAAATAATCCCAAAAAAAATATGTATTTCTTGTAGCTATAACATAATAACGGAATAAACATTTGGATATGCTCATTGCTGTTGTTACATTCATTTATGCTTCCATTCATTTGTATGTAGTTTGACTATAATTTTAACTAATTGAGTCTAATTTATATAAATGGGACATAAAAACCACGACCACAAAACTACTTATATGGCAATAAGAAAAACGATATCATCACAATAAGAAATGTTAAGGAATTGACATGTTTGAGCCCTTTGAAAATAAAACAATATTTTGATGAGAAAAAGTAAAGATATATAAGAACCTTCCGGATACAAAGTTGGAACTCTGTACTGTTAATATTTACGTTGCAAATTTTGAATTCGTACCCAATAACTAACCATCTATCACGTCTACGATAAACTAAATAAATTGGTCAAAATTAACATCGATATTAACTCAAAATATAAGATAATCTTGGTATCGAAAATGTAGAACAGCTATGCCTGAATTTAATAAGAACTGATTAACCTGTTAAAACCTTAAATCCTAAGTTCTATCTCACTTCTGATAGATGGTAGAATTCGAAACAAAAATGAGGACCGTTAATATATACATATATGTATTCTGTGACATTTATTAAAGACTGAGTAAAATCACAAAATGCAACAGGTTGTACAAATGGTTTTTTTTCTGGTAATCGATGTCAGCTATTTTTATTTTCTAAATTGGTATTTCTATGTTTTTCAGGAAAACACACCTGTAATCAAACAATTGATGCTTTGGAAAAAACTTTACAAGAACTCACCGTGAATTACACAAGAATTCTTAATCAAATTACTCCGACAGGTAAAATCATTTTTCCACACTCAGCTACATATGGGTTTTGAAACTTGAGCCTGTGAAGATTCTATTTTATTATAATAATTATGTTGGTCTTTCGACTTAATTATAAAGAATGAGACAGAACAAGAAGAACATTTTGTTTCCTTATAGATAGGTAGTTATTGTCCTTCATACTATTTAAAAAGAGGGGAAGGTACAAATGTATACAAGATACGAAGTTTTTGCTTATCAAATTGAAATATTCCAATATTATATGAGCCTTTCAAAATAAATTCAGGTTATTTAATAAATGAATGCACATTTTAAAATAGTCTGCACACTTAAGTGCATGCACTCGTTTCTGGTGGCATCATTATATCATCAACATGTTGACACAATTGCCATTTGACTTTTACTGAACGTTAACATTTCAAAGTTTTCTGTTTATGTGATAAATACCACTGGTTCAATGATTTTGCTGGGGGAGTAAAAATCTCCAAGGTTATCATTAGCACAGCTACAACGTTGACAAAATGGATTGTGTGTTATCAAAAGTTCCGTTTACACAACTTTATTTTTTCGGTTAAATTAAGCATTTTTCTTCTCATGCGAAGCTCTGATTTCTTTGTTGTGTGTAGCGGTATTTTTTTTTTATATCTTTTTATTTTTTTAATCAGTTTTGATTTTTCAAATATTTTGGCTTCGAGTATGACTGAAGAGACATTAAATGTAGAAATGCACATCTCTGGAAAAAAATGTACCGTTAAAGTTAATACATAAAATGTTGGATAAAATCGACAGAAACCAAAGCGTCATTACAACAAACAAGCCGAAAAAGTAAACAGTAAAGTGATAGCGAGCAACTGAATGATATGAAGGGTATTTTCAAATTCATAGAACACACCTACTTTTTCTATTATTACATTAAGCAGATTATGCAACGGTTAAGTAGCGGTTTAAACACTCGTAATATTAAAATACTGGACATAGTGAAAATTAAAAAACTAGTAATGAAACCAACTAAATATAAAGTATGTTTACCTACAATTTCAGACATTTTTTTTAAATTATTTCCTGAATTGTTAGGCCATTTTAAGAAACGTTTCACAGAGTTAACCAATATCGTTTTAAAGAAGCCATGCTCGTTAGCAACAATAACAACTTCATAACCACACTAAATGGACATCAAAATGAAGCATGTTTTTCTCTATATATACCATTTCATCTCTACATGATAATACGAACTTATTTTAACCAGAGAGCTGCTTATTACCATACCAGAAGATAGGGGATGGCTGTTATTTCATCGGCAACGACAGTGTATCTGGCGATGAGGCATTTGTACGTATGAATTAACATACTTGATTTAAATTTTCTTTATTATGTATGCATCACAGTTTGAAAAAAACGTTATCGTTTGTGTGCACTAAAATAAATCATAAGTATTAAAGAATGTTCGGCATCAACGGCATTCATAGAACCAATTGACTTAATAGGGTTATGACACATAAAAGCCATAACCAAAAAGCGATGTCATTTACATCTATAGTTAGCTATCACAGCAGAAGGTTAATTCGGGACAAATCATGGTTGATATACAACAAAGAACAAAAAAATAAAGGCAACAGTAGTATACCGCTGTTCAAAACTCATAAATCCATGGACAAAAAACAATATCGGGGTAACAAACTAAAACCGAGGGAAACGCATTAAATATAAGAGGAGAACAACGACACAACACCGAAACTCAACACACACAAAAACGGACCAAGCATCAGACAAAATCCCACGAGAATAACACATATAACATCTATACCAAATACATGAATTTGGGATCAACAAGTACCGTGCCACGTCTTATCTTAATATCTCAAAAATAAGAGAAAACAAACGACACAACATTAAAATGCAACACACACAGAAACGAACAATAATATAACAATGGCCATTTAATGATGTATAACGTGATATTAGTATATTCTTCAACAACAGGCTAACATTATTTTGAACGAGATTTCTTAACAAAATATCAATTCATTCATTTCACAATGATATATTGATCACTAGCAGAAAAGGAAATAATAAAAAAACATGATGAGAAATGATCAATTCAAACTAAGTGCAGCGAAAATACAAAATATGATGTGTGCCTGTTGACGTTATGCATCTGTACAATCTTTTCTCAATTTTATATAATTTTCATAATTGTTAATTGTTCACATACAAATATGATTGTTGTCTGTGAAACTGTATCGATTATTGATAGCTGCGATTATGTAACTGCTAACGGATTTATTATTTAGGCGAGCTGTACACAACCCGGTGAATACCTGGCAAATTTTGAAACCCTTGAAGAAGCCATGACTATGAAAATGTTTCTTCAGCAAATGAACACAGGTAGTTCTTAAAAATTTCAATACTTCTCAACAACGAAAGTTTTTGTTGTCGACCGTAGTTTGACCTCTCACATAAGGACTTTGATGAAGAGTTGTCACATTGGCTCTTATACCACATCTTCTTATTTTATTTTCAGTAATTGGTCGAGAAACGTTTTAAACGTATTCACCCATTGAAGCAGCAATATAGCCATGTTTTTGAGTGTTTGTATTTAACACTAATCAAAACGCATTTCCTGTGTTATGGTTATTTGAATATAAGTTCGACTCAATTGCGATCAAGTCTATCTAAATTCAGTTAAGACACTATCTATTTTTTGACTATTTGAAAATACAGGAATGCAACCAAATTTTAGTGTATAGATGTAAGCATGTAAGATTCAGGAAATTTTCTGTTAACACAAATAGTATGTGCACGGTTTTTTTTTCTATAAAAAAAAAATATAAAATATCAGGTGTTGGTATTTCGATTATAGCCTAAAATGAAACCAGGAAAGAAAATAAACTAATCTAAATACGATTTTACATAAGTAGTAGAGAATTGATAAGAATTAGTGGATTCATAAGCGATATTTAAAAATAATATACAATTAATATACAGAATTAATTTATCTTTTTTTGGAAAGTTAAAAAAAAATAATTACCAAACTTTAGAAACCTCTATATTTTACATGTATAGTATTTAACAATCGACTGATTTAACATAGTTTTTAGCCAGTCAAGCTCGTTCAAACTTCCATTTGGTGTTGTATTATAGTAAATATCTTCCGTATGTTTAGGCTTACAACACATATGATCAAAAATATTAGAAATTTGATTAAAGTCTAAATGCCACAATTACAACAATTCACAAATCTCCAGTTGGTGATGAAATAAATATAATTATTAGTCTTTATTGAACTGTTTCCGATTCATTATATTTAGAATATTTTAATGTTAACACATTTGGTATCCATCTACAATCAGTCAAAAATCTAGTAGTATTTGTGGTTCGAATTCTGAAGCCCAAGCAGAATTGATCTTGCAGCAGATGTACAATTTATAATTATGTCAATTTTGAAGTTTACTATGTACATGATGTAAGTAGTTTATAGTTGTGATCGTCTAGTCGTTGGTACCGAATGAACTAACTGTGATATTATCACTGCCTAGTTCAAACCTATATATAGCTAGGCCCCGGAATGATTTTTTTATTGTAATTTTTTACTTTCCAAAATTTTTTTTTTAATCTAACAAGTATTTTATATTCAACTTTCATTAACATTTAATGATTTTGTTTCTGGTTCTACAGTCAAAGAAGTAGTTTTACATTCGTAGCTTATCACACATTATTCACATAAGAGTCAGTTCAATGTTGATGTACTCATGTATTTGGACCATTTACAATAAAAAAAAACTTATTGGTAGTATGATATCGTTATAATACTAAAATCAAAAGTAAGCATTTGCTATGATAAAAAGGAAAAGTTCTTGTACGTTAAAAGTGACAAGTGTAATGTGGATGTTTATTTTATCAAGGAGTTGAACGAATTAGTGATATGTACAATTTCTTGATTCTATAGTGTTTAAATGTTTTATTAGATAACAAAAAGACAGAAATACAGTTCATTGACATGTATTGACAGTTATAGCTATAAGAGTGTTATTCAAATATTAACTTATATCAGTATTCGTGGTCTATTGGTATCATGCATTGACTGCAGACTTCACTAACAACAATACGCGCGAGTTCGAACCTTTAATATGTCACTCGTTTTTGCGAGGATAACATTTCGTATGTTAAAAGTTTAAAGTTATGATATAATTTTTAAGTTAGCGTAGTGGCGGATTCTTCTTGATAAATAATCCACTGTCAGATCATTACTGACGTCAGAGAAAAAAGTAAAATAAAAAAAAATGGGTTGATTAGATATAAAAAGATGTGGTATGTGTGCCAATAAGACAACTTACGTCCAAGTCAACATTAATAAAAGGAACCCATTATAGGTCAAAGCGTCAACGCGGAGCCTTGGCTCACACTGAACACCAAGATATAAAGGGCCTAAAAAAGACTAATGTAAAACCATTCAAATATAATAACCAACGCTCTAATGTATATAAAATACGAGAAACGAAAAATATTTCTGAATCATATCAACATCAAATGACATAATCTTGACTTGAGGCAGGTGCAAACAATTACAGCGGGTTTAAACGTTTAAATGGTGCAAAACCTTATCTGAAACAATAGTGTATCAACCCAACATAGAAAAACACATGTTTATCCAGAGGAAAACACTAATTTATGGCATTTTAAAAATACAAGTTAATAGCATGCAATAAAGAATACATTCCCCCTTTCCATTCTCAATTTTATGCATCAGAACATACCGGTTATATTACTTTTAGTAAGTTGGTTTTTCTGACATAAATCAGAGACAAAAACACTTTATATTTTTGTTGATCTCGAGCCATAAAAAGTAATAATTTTGATTTAAATTAAAAAAAAAAAACATTTGCATTACAGTGATAAAAATAGAACCAAAAGGTTTTTTATCTTTTCGCTTTAATTCTTTAAAGAAAAAATGTATCATGCACACTATTTAAAATATACATTCACAACTGAAGATATTTAAATTATATTTAATGACAGGTATGCATTACTTCATCGGTGGACGTAACATCAACAGATACCTTCCAAATGGAGATTGGAGATGGATTAAAAATGGGAATGCGACACAAATGACATACTTTGCATTTGGTGTCGGACAACCAGGAAGTTCCGCTAACGACGAACAAGACTGCATGGTTGTCTATGCTCATGCTAGATACACGTTTTATGATGTTAGCTGTGACCATAGTAACTATCATGGAGGTTATATTTGTGAAAAATAACTGGAGTCTATTTAAAGCTACCTTCTAATGTACTCATGGCTTGGTAAAACATTGTATATAAAATGTCAAAACTTATTGTAAACGGAGTCCCACCCAGAAATACTTAATGACGTTATAGATATTTAAGTTGATGTTTGTCCGTGTGTTTTGATACTATGTAATTCTTAAAATGACTTTGTATAAAGTCACAATTACAATATTATTCTTGCATATGATTATTATAAGGGCATATCAATGAGGAAAGAAATCACAAAATGACTCTTATTTGCCTTTTTCAGAATTTAAATGACTATGGGTGATCCCATTGTTCGTACACCATAACAAAATAACGTGACTGGTTGAATGTTCATTGTCTAGAACGTTAAAACAAATCACATGGTTTTGGTGTACATTATTAGAAATATAACCCACATTTCATCACTAAGTTTTATAAGCGTAGTAAAATCTTTGTTACACAGTAGTAGTTCATATGTATAGAACATTTGAAAGAATTCTATACTCAAATGTTTAAAATGTTTACATGAACATGATGAAAGCACATCCTAAAACCTTTGTTTTTCTTGCAACTGTTCAATTTTGAAATACAGACGTTGTCCACAAAAGGGGAGTCCGCACACCACGAATGACTATTGTACATTATGTACAATATAGCACCAATAATCAATCGTTCATTATTCTCATTTGTATTAGAAATAAACTATTAGTTGGAAATGTACAATTAAGAGAAGATTTTGACTTATTTAGTTCAAACATTCTTTGTATAAACATTGAACGACAAAAATTTGTGACATATACAATTTTCTGACGTCAGATACGCGAATAAATGTATGTGTTTATAGATAGATCAGTTTGTGTTCTGTTAAATTGTTCCTTTTAAAATTGTTACACGATGATGACTATTTTAGCTATATTTTGACTATTTTATGTATTACGTCTTTTTAGTTTAGGCATAATGGTAAATATAACGGAATTTAATGAGACTGTCCAAAATGAGAGGTTTCGCGCTATAAAACCAGGTTGAATCCACCATTTTCTACATTTAAAAACGCCTGTACTAAGTCAGGAATATGAAAGTTCTTGTCCATTCGTTTTTGATGTGTTTTGTCAATTGTGTTTGCCATGTGATGAACTTTCCGATTAAATTTTCCTATGAGTTAAGTATTTTTGTGATTTTAATTTTTACTGTTCACAAATATAAAGGGTCGTGTGTCATGATTCAAGATCGAGTGACCAGCATGAATCTTTCAAATCCATTTACATAATTATGTACCTAGGGATTATATTATTTTGACGTTTTATTTTCTTTGAAATTTCGTTTTTGATTTTTTTGTCAAAACATTTGATACAAGGGGAATTCGAAAATATCAATGAATTAAAACAAAATTAAATCGAACTTAATTTTGTGAATACAATTGTGTATTTTCGGACTATGTCGGAATACAAATCAGTATGCAAAGTCATATCCTTTATGCATCGACATTGTTATATTTGCCACAGGACGTCAATCAAAAATCAATCGATCAATTTATAAAAATATGTTGGCCCATCATGTAATGCAATGATTGTCAAGAAGTAGCTATGAGTTTGGATCCACACACATAAAATTGAGAATGGAAATGGGAAATGTGTGAAAGCGACAGCTACGCGACCATAGAGCAGACAACGACCGAAGCCCTCCAATGGGTCTTCAATGTAGCAAGAAACTCCCGCACCCGGAGTCGTCCTTCAGCTGGCCCCTAAACAAATATGTATACTAGTTCAGTGATAATGGACGTCATACAAATCCACGAATTATACACAAGAAACTAAAATTAAAAATCCTACAAGACTAATAAACCAGATGATCCTGACTTTGGATATACACAAAATTACAGCGGGGTTTAACATGTTTTTTTTACTATCTCAACCCTCCCCTATACCTCTAGCTATTTGTTATCACATGAACCTACCTTGTTACTTGGGATGATAATAATAATAATAATAATAATAATAATAATAATAATAATAATAATAATAATAATAATAATAATAATAATAATAATAATAATAATAATAATAATAATAATAATAATAATAATAATAATAATAATTATAATAATAATATCTTTATTTAGAGAGAGAAACTCATTTGGATTACACCAATTTTCAATAAGGCTCTCTTAATACAATAATAATTACATTAAAAATATACAATTCATCAATAATAATGATAAGTAAAAATTATATACAATTTAAAATACAATAAACAATTAAAAACCAATTGTTCAGAGAACCATTGATGGTCTTTCCACAAGTAAGAATTTTTTTATATGAAAACATTAAAATTTGTTTTCAAATGTCAGTTGTAGCGTCAAATGACAGCTTGTTGAACGCTGATTCAAAAAAGTATAGTTTCTATGGAAAAAATATCGATAAGGGAGATAATTGTTTACTTTCGGTTCAAATGATGTTATTTGCGGTGTAGTTTGATAGTTTAATTGACACTGATTTCAAAAATATATGGTTCTACATACTTTTACATAAATTTAGAACTAAAAATAGCTACTTCCGGTAAACAAAAGGTCACTTCCGGTTGGTTTTTACAAGTTCCCATTGCTTGCAACCTATTGCAAAAAGTCCAATGTCTTTATCATGTATACATATGAAGTAAAAGCAAAGGTCAAAATCTAGAACGTTAATTTTGTCTATGACCTTGAGCTCAATTTCAAGGTCAACAACCAAGGACCTAAAATCAAAAGACCCCAGGCCTCTACTTTATATTGTTAATGAGTTATATTACCATACAACTAATATTAGATATAAAAGGGGGAAAAGTGGCATCAAATGTTTACGTACCCTTTTAACTTAAGTTAACGTGTTACGCCATGTCGCAACACACATTGTGTGAAAATATTTTGTCGATATCTTATATGATTTTTTCATAAATTATAGGTATATTGATCCAATTTCCACCCGTTTATAGTATGGATCACATTTCCGACTTTACATTGATTACGTGCTACGTGTACAATGTTTCGAGTTCTTTCGGAATTATATTCCAGGTAACTCTCTTCAGAGGTCGTCCGTTTTATTTTTATTTTTATTTTTATTTTTATTATTATTATAATTTTTATTTTTTATTTTTATTTTTATTTTTATTTTTATTTTCTAAATGTTTGTTTGTTTATTATTTTGTACATTTTGTTTATTATTGTACCTTTTATTTATTATTGTTCGTTTTATCAACGTATGGATAACTGGTTTTGGTTATTGTTTAAGATACGTTTCAATATGCATTTTCATTGTCAACCCACCTTCCTTTGGTTTTAGTATAACTGTCTAATTAATTTATATTGGGAGACATTGATTTATTTCAAGTGTTTCTTAACGATTTCCCCAATGTTCCTGTTTCTTTTGAATGCTATTGTAGGTTTTTTACCAAAGAGATTTTTGAACTGTTGGTTGTCTTGAATTAAATGCCAATGTTTTCTTATAATGGTTTGTAAATTTTCCGCATTAGCGTGGTATTGTGTTATAAAAGATATATTATAGTTATCTGTGTTTTTGTTTATTCTTGTTTCTTTGTTTGTTAATTTGTTTAATCTTTCTGTATGGGAAATATTTCTTAATATTTTATTTACAAAAGCGATTTTGTAACCTCTTTGTATTATTTTTTCTGTAAATAAGTTTATTCTTTCATTAAAATTGTCAGGATCAGAGGTATTTCTAAGAATTCGTATTCCTTCACCTTTCATAACGGATTTAAAACAACTTTAAGCGTGGTTAGAATTTTGGTGTAGATATTGGAATTTTTCAGTTGGTTTTGTGAAAGATATCTAAGATATTTTCTTTTTGAAATCTCTGTCCTTTATACGTTTCTAAGTCCAGAAATTTCAAACTTTGTCTGTCAATTTCATAAGTAAATTGCAGTAGGTTGTGGTTTGTGTTTGCTATTTCGAAAAGAAGTTTAACTTCTTCCGTAGCACCTTGAAATAAAATATATCCATCATCTTTCATACGTTTATGAAATAATAATTTGTTTTTGTGTGGAAAGATGTTTAGAATTTTATTTATATGTTGGTATATAGCTATATCTGAGATTTGAGGACTTGCGACATGGCCTTGCCTAGCTCCTATAATTTGCCTATAACATTTTTTGTTGAAGGTAAACTCGTTATTAAGGAGAATTAAGTTTGTTATTTGTAGTAAATAGTCAAAACTGGGTTTTATTATGTTATATTCTAGGTTTTCATATATCCCCGTAACACTGTTTAGAGCGTCAATAATTTCGCTAAATCTTAGATTTTTGTAAAGGGATGTGATATCATAAGTCACCAGTAAAGTATAAGTTTCTATCTTTGATTTTTCGAGTAGACGTATAAAGCTACCTGTATCAGATATGTATGTAGTTTGTGTTTTAACTATTGGTAATAGGAAGAAATCCAAATACCGATAGACATTGCGTTTCTTCTTTCGTCATGTTTTTGTTTTTTTTTGGTTTATAATTTGAAAGTTCCATTTTTGTGTGGAATATGTACTGTTCTATAGGATTGTCGCCTATAATAGGAACACTTAATTTATACTTTTCTTTAAATGGATGATTTGTTTTCGGAATAGTTTTGTATTCATGAAAGAAATGCTTTAATCTTAGTTTCCTTTCAAATTTTTTGAAATCTTTCATGATATTTGTCCTTGAGATTTTGTCCGTGGGTATGAAGTTTAAGCCTTTTACCAACGTCATAATTTCTGTATTTGTTAATTTTCTATTTGAGAGGTTTAAAACAATTTTTTTTGCAGTTTTTAGGTTGCTATTTTGTTTGGCAATATTTAGTTGCTGTTTTTTGTTAATGAATTTATAAGCATTTTTTGCTTTTTTGCTTTTTCGTCTGAATCGTCTGTGTTTAGACATGTTTCACAGTTAGACTGTGTGGTATCATAGATGCTTGGAGGTATTAATTTACATCTGTAGAGATAACATTAGTTTAATTAGATAATTGTATATCGATTTTCTAATTGGTCAGTCTATTCCTCAACAAATGAGAAGGCGTGATTATGTTTGAATGGTATATAGTGTATCATGTAACGATATCTCTAGGTGTCCTGATTAGTCAGGGATCATTTGGGTTTAGATAATCTTGTTTTCCTCTATCAATTATGAATTTAATTCTATCAATAGTTTTATTAGCTATGTGTGTTGCGTTTCTTCTATAATAAATCTGTTAGAATGATTGTGTTAAGATAATTGTGTAGTTTGATTCGTTGACGTCCAATGGAAAATCAACAAAATTACAAATTCAGGATTTGGAATTTTATTGATTTGCCGTGTAAAATCATCAATAATCCAAACATCATAATTTCTTTATTTAACTCTGTATAGTGAGCATTTTAGTTTTTTTATATAAATTCTGACTTAGATTGTATGCTTAATTAAAGTAACAGTTTTTAAACGTAGTCAGAAGTTGTTTTTTTTAAATATAACTAAAAATATAAATAACATATATATATTTATTTTTATTTTTATTCAAGTCTACCAAGACTATATATGACACTATAATAAAGTATTAAACTTACAAGATGAATATGCTATAAGTATCCAAGTGATTGAATTGTTTATAAATCCTTAACTCACTGGCGTTTTTCACAAAATTAAGTTCCATTTGTTTAAATGTCTCTAGTGGCGAAAGTATTCAATTGTTCAGTTTTGCCACAAGATCTTGTAGTTCTGTAAGAACATGTTTGTCAGCTTTTGGTTTTGACGTTGTCCAAGTTTTCTTTTGGTAACTTTGGTTTTCTGCTCTCTTTTGATATGGCTGGTTGTCTGTTCTTGGTTTCAGAGAAGCTGTGTAGACTTTCAGTTTATGTATGAAATGTTCATTTATGTCTTTGCTTTTTGAGCTCAGTCTGGTTCTGGCTTCACCACTCTGTGCTGTTTCGGTACCAATGATTTCCATATTTTCAGAATATGTCTGATTTAGCTGCCGGCCAATGTCACTTATTTTGGTAGTGAGTGTTTCAAGTATGGATGCATACAATGTATCCTTAGATGTCTGAATGGCATTGTTTATGCTAGTGGTAATTTCACTATTTTCTTTCGCACCGACACTTCCTTTAAACGACACATTCAGTACTCCATTTCTAGTGTTACACTTTTTCTGATGTTTCATAAGAGACACAAGTGTGAGCAGTGGATATCTCTGTTTGTTGAGCTTGTTTATATCCCTTATTGTATCTTCAGCTATTTGTATCTCATTTCTAGGTATTTGTCCACTTGGAATATCATTGACCTCCGAGTTGTTGTCCTCGTTTGTGTCTTTTTTTTCATCATTTTCAATTACAATATTGAAGTCTACGTTTTCTGCCATGTTGAGATATAGGTATTGGTTTGTCTATTTGCGTTTTAGAGTTGCATGAGATTTCTTAGTATGTTTCCTTGATATAAGGAGTACCGATATGTGGTGGGCGTGTTTTTCTTTTTGGTATTGCTCACGTTTTGCATCTTTTGGCCATGTTGGGTTCATTTTTCATTTACATGCAAATTCGTCAGACTATTTTAAAACCTTTGTTTTAATTGGTTGGTTTGAGGTTAGAGGTTTAGTTTGTAGCACGTTTCATTGGTCAGAAATATAATGAACATAGCTACAAGCGAGGATCATGATTACATGTAATCAGATTCAAGGATGAGATCAAAAAATGAAAACATCTGCATACATTATAGGTATATTGATCCAATATCCACCCGTTTATAGTATGGATCACATTTTCGACCTTACATTGATTACGTGCTACTTGTACAATGTTTCGAGTTCTTTCGGAATTATATTCCAGGTAACTCTCTTCAGAGGTCGTCCGCATAAGTTATAGGTATATTGATCCAATATCCACCCGTTTATAGTATGGATCACATTTCCGACCTTACATTATAGGTATATTGATCCAATATCCACCCGTTTATAGTATGGATCACATTTCCGACCTTTCATTGATTACGTGCTACTTGTTCAATGTTTCGAGTTCTTTCGGAATTATATTACAGGTAACTCGCTTCAGAGATCGTCCGTTTTATTTTTATTTTTATTATTATTATTATTTTTATTTTTTATTTTTATTTTTATTTTTATTTTTATTTTTAAATGTTTGCTTGTTTATTATTTTGTACATTTTATTTATTATTGTTCGCATAAATTATAGGTATATTGATCCAATATCCACCCGTTTATAGTATGGATCACATTTCCATAAATTATAGGTATATTGATCCAATATCCACCCGTTTATAATATAAACGGGTGGATATTGGATCAATATACCTATAATTTATGCGGGTGGATATTGGATCATTATACCTATAATTTATGCAGATGGCTTCTTTCTGCCTAAGATCCATAAACTGGATAACGAAATACTAAAAGATATTTATAAGCAACAAATTGAAATTAAAATACAAGTACCAGCAAGGCCAATCATTTCACAATGCAACGGTCCTTTAGAAAGAATCGGGCGGTATTTGGATTTCTTCCTATTACCAATAGTTAAAACACAAACTACATACATATCTGATACAGGTAGCTTTATACGTCTACTCGAAAAATCAAAGATAGAAACTGATACTTTACTAGGAACTTATTATATCACATCCCTTTACAAAAATCTAAGATTTAGCGAAATTATTGACGCTCTAAACAGTGTTACGGGGATATATGAAAACCTAGAATATAACATAATAAAACCCAGTTTTGACTATTTACTACAAATAACAATTTACTTATGAAATTGACAGACAAAGTTTGAAATTTCTAGACTTAGAAACGTATAAAGGACAGAATTTTTAAAAAAGAAAATATCTTAGATATTAGATGTTTCACAAAACCAACTGAAAAATTCCAATATCTACACCAAAATTCTAACCACGCTAAAAGTTGTTTTAAGGGGGCTCCTGGGTATAAATGTTTTTTTTTTTCTAATATAGGATTTTGCTTTATTTTTTCATTAATGAACTTTATCATATACTTAAAAGAAAAATGAAATAAAAAAATTGGGTCACCGTTTAGTTATGCTAAAATCTGCCTTTGGAAGAAGCATACATTTTTGTTAATGTCCTTTTTTTCTGTTGAACTAATAGGAGAAAAAGAGGAAATATCGAAATAAAAAATGACCTAATATAAGAAATCGCTTAAATTTTACAATGATTAATTTATGTACAGCTTATTTGAAAACAATAATAAAAAATATAGGTCACCGATGAATTAAAAAAGATATTTCAAAATTAAGGCTAAAAAATGGCATTTTTGCATCAAAGGGAGATAATTTGGAGCTTTTTCAATTTTTAAAGTCATCTGCGACCAAACCAAATCATTTTTTTGGGTTTTTTTTTTTACCATATCATAAAGTAACACCTAATAGTGTTATAAATGAAATTTGTAATGACAAAATAAAGTTTTAATTTTTTTCTAAAATGTTTGTACCCACGAGACACCTTAAATCCTTTATTAAAGGTGAAGGAATACGAATTCTTAGAAATACCTCTGATCCTGACAAATTTAATGAAAGAATAAACTTATTTACAGAAAAAATAATACAAAGAGGTTACAAAATCGCTTTTGTAAATAAAATATTAAGAAATATTTCCCATACAGAAAGATCAAACAAATTAACAAACAAAGAAACAAGAATAAACAAAAACACAGATAACTATAATATATCTTTCATAACACAATACCACGCTAATGCAGAAAATTTACAAACCATTATAAGAAAACATTGGCATTTAATTCAAGACAACCCACAGTTCAAAAATCTCTTTGATAAAAAACCTACAATAGCATTCAAAAGAAACAGGAACATTGGGGAAATCGTTAAGAAACACTTGAAATAAATCAATGTCTCCCAATATAAATTAATTAGACTTAGTTATACTAAAGGAAGGTGCGTTGACAATGAAAAATGCATATTGAAACGTATCTTAAACAATAACCAAAACCAGTTATCCATACGTTGATAAAACGAACAATAATAAATAAAAGGTACAATAATAAATCGAATGTACAAAATAATAACAAACAAACATTTAGAAAATAAAAATAAAAATAAAAATAAAAATAAAAAATAATAATAATAATAATAATAAAAATAAAAATAAAAATAAAAACAAAACGGACGACTTCTGAAGAAAGTTACCTGGAATATAATTCCGAAAGAACATTGTACACGTAGCACGTAATCAATGTAAGGTCGGAAATGTGATCCATACTATAAACGGGTGGATATTGGATCAATATACCTATAATTTATTTCATTTTTTTCAATACAAAAGGGGAAATAACTCTCATATGGAGTCTTCGTAATGCTTTGGTGAAAATGAAACGTAACATCCTGAGGATAAAACGAGCAAATTGGAAAAATAAATTTTTTGCTTTCTTTAACGGTTGCGGAGGAGATCTGATAACAAGAAAAACAATGTTTGGGGAGATAACTCTTACAAAGAAAAGTGTACGGTTAAACAGGGTTAGTTTCAAAAGCGTATAGACTGTATGATATTATAAACAAAAAAACTAAGCGACATCTTTTAAAACATTTTTACACCGCAAAAAAAAAATTAGGCAGAAGAAAAAAATAAATAAAATAAAAACCAATTGTTCAGAGAACAGTTGAAGGTCTTTCCACTGAAAATAATGTATTTTAATATGAAAGTTGTAAAATTAAGTTTGAAATGTCATTACAATTGTCAACTGATAGGTTATTGTACGCTGATTCCAGAAACATATGGTTTCTATACAAAATTTATTAAATAAGGGAGATAATTTGTTACTTCCGGTTTGAAAAATGTTACTTCCGATAATATTTGAATATTTAATTGACACTGATTCCAAAAAGATCTGGTTCTATATACTTTTTTATTAATAAAGTACAAAAAATAGCTACTTCCGGTTTACACGAGGTCACTTTCGGTGTTTTTTTTCAGGGTTAATTGATTTGATACCTTTCGCCAAAAGTCTCATGGCTATATCATGTACATATGAGCTGAAAGCAAAGGTCAAAAACTGCAATGTCAAATTTATCTATGACCTTGAGATCAATTTCAAGGTCATAAACCAAGGACCTCAAATCAAAAGACCATAGGTCTTAATTATATTTGGTTAATCAGTTATATCACCATACGCGTATTTTTAGATACAAGAGGGGAGAAAACTCACTTTTACGTTCAACATACCCTTGCAATCAAAACTTACGTGTTATGACATGTCGCAACTTACAATTTAGAAAAAAATAATTTGTCGATATCTTATACGGTTTCAGGAAATTAGTGGAAATAAGCCAAATTCAAAAATTAGAATATGACCTTGACCTTTGACCTTGACCTAATTTTATTTTTTTTGGACCAATGACCTCAAATCAAAAGATCCTTGGTCTCTAGCACTTATGGTTTACAAGATAGAAATGCATATCACTTAAATCAAATGCATAAGGGGAAATACCTCTCATATGGAGCGTTTATATCACTTCGGTCAAAATAGGACAAATCATGCGAAGGACATAACGAGCAATTTTGTAAAATAAATTTGTCATAATATTTTACGGTTGCGAAGGAGTTGCGCTCACAAGGAAAACAGTGTTTGGGGAGATAACTCCTACAAAGAAAAGTATTCGTTTACGCAGGGTAAATTTCAAAAGCGCATAAACTGTTCGATATCATATACCAAATATCTAAGCGACGTCCTGCGAAACAAATGTTTATCGCAAGAACAAAATTAGGCGGAAGAAAGAAAAAAAAATAATCAGAAGAAAAACAATAGGTCTTTCCACAGAAAAGTGGAAAGACCTAATTATGATATAGCATTACAGTACAAATATGATGGTAAAGTTAAAAGTACATAGATTTGTATTTATGTTTAAATTCAGATACTGTATTTGGTTTCTTTATTGAATTAGGAAAGCTTTCCACACTTTTGGTCCAGTGTACGAGAAACTAGACTAATACAACTGTGTGTTTGTTTTTGGAATAATAAAATTATCATTGGATGAAAATCTTGTATCATATTTTTGATTTGCAGAAGCGGATACAATAAGTATACTAAATTTATAGATAAAAAATGAAATGTAAGAAGTCGATATAAAATTTCAGCAATTGAATGCAACAGTGTTTCAGTTAAAGAAATACCTAAATTGCCAAAATATTGATTCAGGATGAGTAGCACATAATGAAAGGCACTCTATAAAATTTCCAGGAAGTAAACTCTCAGCGCAATATCGAACATTCGACTTCCCAAAAAGCTTAATTATCCTTCATTCGGACGTCATGCTGGTAATTTTTGTCGTATAACATGTATGAGACAAGGCTTTTATGTATGTTTTTTTCACATACATCATTTTCAGATAGGTGCAACTTTTTGGGTAAAAATAATACAAAATATAATGAAATCATGAGAAGTTAAACGTATGTAACGGTTTCTGCATAGTTCCTTATCTTGCAGCAAATGTGAGTTCTTCAACTTTGAAGTCCGTAAAATATCTTGCAGTTAGCAATGTTAAGACGACTGACACTTTTAGCTGCATGCTAAATAGAATTCATTCTTAAAATTTGACAAGCCATAAGTATGTCAACACTCAAGAAAAAATAGCTTTTAGCACTTTTTAGGTACAAGCCATTATTAATTTGAGTCAATGCCCATTAGAATTCCACATCAAAAATTCAGAAAATACAAAAATCGCGGTTTTTTTCGTTTGTAATCTATTGTATAACAAAACAGCAACACTTCGTTTTGGTTATATTGCGACAGTTTAATACAAGATACAGCATTGCTAAACGTACACTTTTAAAGTGAGTATTGTTGGACTTAAAGACACCCCTTTGGTGAGTTCGGTCATTAAATGAGAATCTTAACACTACAGGATCAAGAATTTTACCAAAGAGTACTAACGAACCAGTATATGAACGTAACTGCCAAAACTGGACGAATCTACATATTTACTCATCTTATCACACCTAAAATAAGTATTTTTGGCATATTCTTCTTTTCCATTAGAGCAAACGTCTTAATATCAAATTCCGAAAAGAAATAGGCAATCAAATGTTTCAAACGACCATGTATTTGCAAGCAACATATCTCGTGTAGACGTGCAGTGTATGTAAAGTTGTCGAAAGAACCGTCAAACGGAAGTTAGGGATATTAAACATTCAACTAATTGTGTTAATTCTAGTCTTTTGTTAATTAATGTGTTATTGTCAATTGTTAGTTTCTTTTCTTTTCTATTCTGACATCGGACATCGGACTCATAATTCTCTTAAACTAAGTTTTACTGTGCGTATTGGTGTGTGTTTTTTTGTTGTTTACATTGGCAAGAGGTACATGTTTAGGGAGAGGTTTGCGAGTAAAAAAACAAGTTGAACCACGCCGCATTTTTTAGCCGTTCCCAAGTCAGGAGCCTCTGGTCTTTATTAGTCCTTTATGATTTTATATTTTAGTTTTTTGTGTATAATTCACGGTTAAGTATGATGTCCATTTTCACTTAACGAGTATATATTTTTTGTTAGGGGTCAGCTGAAAGATTCATTTGGTTGCGGGAATTTCTCTCTGTGCACATTGAAGACCCATTTGTTCTGTTCGGCTGCTTTCTGCTATATGGTCGGTTGTTGTCATTTTGACACACTCCCTATTTCCATTCTCAATTCTTATGGTTAAGATCACTGAAAGGTCAATTATTAAAGAGGTACTGCAGTCCAAGATGAACTATATTTAACAGGACTACTTAACTGTATCAATTTATCACAGCATTTTTATGAATGCTCGTGGTGTATTGACGTCATAGAATGTAGGTGTACATTTGAATGTACCACTACTACACAATTGGCTCCTTAAACGGTCGGTATATATTTCACAATATATTCGATTTTCCCAGGCTTGTATTTCTAACATGAATCATATGCTATAAAGTGATTCGTTCATCAATTTTGTTATTGTTATTTTTTTCGATTGCATTTTGTAGACAACAATACACAATACGTTTTAAGTACTAAATTATAATCCTGTTACTTTTGAAAACCATTGATGAGGTCTAATTTATTGCATAGTACAAAACCCTGTTCAAATTATTTATAGTTGATGAGGTTAATTTAAGTTACAAATGTACTATTCATTCAGTAAGTACTGTTGAGTTTAGATAAAAAAACATGTTTGAAAAAAAAGATTAACTAAAATAAATACGTAAAGTCAGTTACCCGTCGTCTTAATTACACTACATCTAATGTCTACAAGGAGGTCACATTTAGGATTTCAACTGTCAACACTAAACACCTTTAAAAGGTTAGGTGTTTTAATTAAACAAGTTTTGTACTTTTGACTTTGTAAGACACGGTATAGGTCAAGACATATCTGATTAAATTTAACTTATCTTGAACTTACAATAAATTATATATTCCGAGTCATATCGTAAAACAGGTCGCGAATCATTACTCAACATAGAAAGATCTTTTGATCATTTATTTTTACATATCTAAAATACTTAAAAATAACATGTTCATTGAGGCATTTCGTGTATTTAAAACCTCAGGTGTATCGTACATAACACACCTGTACAGTTTCTGTTAACACTTCACACATCCACATGAATACTATGGTAGACGATCTTTAGTTCTGACTGATTCATTTTCCAATCACAATGGTAGGTACACAGTTTTAAATCTGTAAATGTCTAAAAAGCTTTAATGAAGTTTGCTTTGTCCGGATGATATACTCTGAAACAAACATTGTGTATGTACAACGCTAATGATATCGTATGGTTCATATTAAAAAGAAATTATCAGGACATTTAACAGATAAGGTACTTGTGACAATCGACACCGATCAGCCATTTTGTCAAAAATGATTTGCCTACATATAATATTTGATAACTGATGTAACTTACCCTCGGGTGTATTCGCTGGCCTTTCTATATTTCAGTTTACAAGTAACGCTCGTGCACATTGAAATTAAGAAAATAAATGAACAGCTCTGATGAGGATGAGCGTCTGAATTTTACAATTACAAATAAGCTGTCACCATCACATCGTGTCGTTGTCTAAACTTATAAGCTACATGCTTTGGTGGCTGTTTATATATAAAGACCCCAGTATAGTCGTGTAGTATTTAATTTTACCGAATGTAGGTTATTCCGGATAATGAAATTTTGACGGAATGTTGATACAGATTATGGGCGATGCATGTATAGCAGGAACCATGTACCCTGTCGACGCACCCGGTCACGGTGTGTACTTATTACCTTAATTTGCATAATCAATAAATGAGATGTGATCATCCTTTACAGTTTGTTTGAGAATTATGAGTTTGACTGTCCCTTTAGTATCTTTCGTCCCTCTTTCTTTAACTACAACAGTTTCCTAATTAAAATTTTTAGTCAAGTACATTAGTCATTTAGTTTCATTCAAAATAAGATGGAAAAACAACCATTTATTTGTTGGTGCATTTCGCCTTCATGTATGCCATTCAAATCAAAACAGTTTGAAGATCAAATATAATGCAAAGTTGAAAAACATCAATTAAATTATCCAAGTATGTTGAAGCGATTTATTTCTGGTCTATTCATGGGATTAACAAAAACGTAGTGTCTCGAATCGAATATATATATATAGTAATTTGTGTCAGTGATTTTATTAATACATTGTGTATGTTGCATCATTCTTGAATTACTTTGTTTAACCATGACGTTTTAAATGGTGTACCTAAAAATAACCGAACAGAGTGGTGTTCCATTCGTTTGATGTGCTTATCATTTGATTTTGACATTTGATTAGGGACGTCTCGTTTTGTATTTTTAGTATTTTTGTGATTTTACTTTTTATAAGGTAAATCAAAGATTGTTTGCTTCTTGTGCCTTGTGTCCGTTTAGACAAATCACCACATATAAAAGCTATGCCTTGTCATCTAAAATCGTTAAGTTCGTATAAACCTTGTCTACACTAAAACATTTTAAATCGAAACATAGGAACCATTAGTAAATGTTGTTAGTTAATGTTAATGATTAAACGAATAGCAAAAACACTAGTACTTTTTAGAAATTGCCTTGACCTCGTAAAA
This sequence comes from Mytilus trossulus, assembly GCF_036588685.1. Taxonomy (NCBI): domain Eukaryota; kingdom Metazoa; phylum Mollusca; class Bivalvia; order Mytilida; family Mytilidae; genus Mytilus; species Mytilus trossulus. The sequence continues at coordinate 1,996,043 of NC_086385.1, forward strand.
GTGTAATGTCACTATTGGTTTTACCTTATTCGTCTTTAATAAAGGAGTAGGTCGGATAAGGACCGATTTTGGCCTCAAATTTCAGGTTCATCTGACGAAAGATTTTGCCCTTTTTTAAACTCTTCAGTGTCTATTTATTTTGATTGAATTAGTTTATGTGAAAGATTTTAACTGATTAGGCATTCAAAAAACCGATCCGATTCAAGCTCAAATATGAAAAATCTACCAAGTATGCCGAAAAATGTCACTTTTCGGATGGTTTTTGCTAGAAATGAAAGTGGCCGCACCCGTGTTTATCCTCAACCTTTTTATATGTTATGAACCTAAATGATTTAAATATCAAGTATGAACACGAATACCGTCAATTTCGTTTTACATGTTTAACACGGAAACTGTCTGAAATTAAACTAAAATGCAAGAGTTGTGAAGATTTCAGTAAAAAGTAAAGTCAAAAAAATATTCAACTCAGAGGAAATTCAATTCGGAAAGTCCATAATCGCATGGCAAAATCAAATAACAAAACGCATTAAAAAGAATGGACAAGAACTGTCATATTCCTGACTTGGTACAGGCATTTTCAAATGTAGAAAATGGTGGATTAAACCTAGTTCTTAAGCGCTAACCCTCTCACCTGAATAACAGTCTCATCAAATTCCGTTATATTTACATGATGCGTTAAATAAACAGTCCCAATTAATAAAATAGTCAAAATATAGGTACATCAGTCATCATCGTATAAAAATCTTAAAAGGGGACAATTTAACAGAACACAAACACATCTTCTTTCTACGAACACATTAATTTATTTGAGTGTCTGACGTCAGAAAATCTTTATACGTCACATAAATTTGTCGTTAAATGTGCATACAAACACTTTTAAAATTTGCATAGGTAATGTTAGCATATAGGGTTAACAAATCTAAAGTATGTAAGAATAAAATTACAGAAATAGACCAAGATTCAAACTAGCCCAAAAGTTATAGGTAGAATTTATTAGAATCCAAAAATAGTTAATATCAATACGCGATTGAATGATTTTGACGTTTGTGGTTCAACGTATATAGTAATTCATAATAGAAATATATCATAATGACATATAATAGACCAATATAATACTGACAGGATCTTTTAAAGTACAGTCACGTAATAAGAACAAAAGAAATACAAAGAGTCACACATACAAAACAAACCACTCAAAATGAAAGCCAATACAAACACATTGAGGAGATGTATAAGTACCGAGCCATGTCAAACTGATATCACATAAACCATTCAACTGTAAAAGTAATATTAGTAATAGAACAAAGACAAATGAAAGAACAATACAACATGTTGTTAAGATGATAAACAACATCAGTACGCAGAATCTAAATGGTACTAATACCAGATATATGTGCATTGTGTTGTTAAAAATAGCCTATATTTATGTAGCAGAAGTATACTACTGTCCAATGAATAACTAAAAGTTTACATTTTAACAATTTTGTAAAACTTCTTTATTTTGGGGCCAAAAAGAGGTCTTACTGGATCTACTCCTTTGCCATTTAAAAAAAAATTAGCAGAATTTATCTGTTTCAAAAATAATAAAACTTGTCATGAGTAAAGTTTTATTCTGGCCAGTAATTTTATAAAGACGACATTCATACAACCAAAAAAGAATTCAATGCATACAAGAACATAAAAATCACTGGAAGTTAACCAATCAATGTTTTACCAGAGGCTCTTTTTTAACCTTTGCACAACATGTAGTATCCATGTAATATAAAGCTTCAGAAATATATTATAGAAGCACAAAAAAATACAAATCGGTGCTTTGAAACACCATATTTATATGTTTACCACCCAGAAATGTTGTACTGCAATCAAATATGTAGGATTAATATATACAACTGAAAAATTATATGGAATATATTTTCTCGATGCCTTTTCATATGCAACAGGATGTGATCTACCATAATTTGGCTATATTACACAAATAATAAGTTACGAGACGTTATGTACTTGTATTTGGACATGTTTTAGACGAAAATGGGTCGTTGAAGTATTCGAGAATTGTTTAAAAAACAAATATTTTTTCTTTTTTTTCTTTTTTGGAATATTATACAAATATAGCCTTTATATGAGGTCGATACAAGGATATATTGACCTGAAAGAAGTATATTGACTTATATAATTCTTTGGGTCGATATATCCTGTATTGACCTCATACAAAGGCTATATTTGTTACATTATTAATTTCCGACCATATTTGTATCAAAATCGTCATTTAGGTTTGTTGGAATTTTATAGCTATTACATTTTCTCCTTGACAATAACAACATATTAGTTGTTATTTCATTTACTTTTTTTTTATATATCTTATGTATTCGAAGATTTTTTTCATCAAATAATCGTTCACAGATATTATGTGTTTCAAAACGTTAAACAATTTCCTGAAATTCATTACATGACGTCACAAAGTATATCGGTTTTTAGATATTCTCAAAATAACCGTGCGATATGCTTTTTGCAGGTCAATATGCTTTTTGCTATCCGCCGTTTTCTCTCTACCTTCGAAATTATAGTTTAACATGTGACTATCCCTAAACGAATCAAATTTGTTAAAATATACGAATTAATAATATCATAAAATATCAATTTACTGCATTCATATACGTCGTTTCAAAATCATGTTATTGATATTCGGAATATTTAGATAATCATTAAAAACTAGTTTTTTTTTTTTTTATATTAAACAAATCGGGGTTTTGTTTTATCAATAACTAACATAATTTTTAAAACAAAAGAACATTTATAATTCTCTAAAAATGTTTTATTCCTATTTTTAAACTCTTTGTTTCATTGTTTCGCTTACATATTGTACACCGTTTCAGGAATTCTGCGAAGTAGATTTCTTCATCTTGCATATTGGTAACAATGATCAATCGTGTCAACATTTTATTCGTCTCCTAGAAAAAGAGGGTTATATTTGCGGCAGTAACTTAACTACAGACCCAACAGAAATCCTGGTTGATTATGTTTGTGAAATGATTCAGAAATCAAGAAATTACATCATCTGGATTTCGTCAGAAAATGATGGAGACAATGAGTGGTCTTTGTTTTTTGAAAGCAAACTTGAATTGACTGCTTTTGAAAAACATCAATGTTTCCTACCGTACATATTTCGTCTAAATAATTGCCAAGTGCCAGAATATTTCAAAAAATATGAAAAATATGAGACCTATGAACTATCAACAGATTTTCCATGCAAAATGGCAGAAATACTTGAATATTTGAAGAGGAGTCCGACGAAAGGTATATTATATTCATACATTTGAGTGCAGACCAATCTTTACATACAGCATGTACAATAAATGCAAATTAACAGCGCGTGCACATATTTCATTAGTTAACAGGCGTTAACTATAATTACGTTAACCCGGTTGAAATGGAACTTTATATTGTCTCCCGAGTAAATGCCCGTTTAATCTTTGTCCGTTAAGTAAGTTGTAAACCTCTGAGGAGCCAGACATTTCTGGAATTATTTTTTTTCTTAACCGGAATTTTGGTTTTATGAGTCTTTACAAGAATAATTGGTGAATTAAAAAAGCTTACAGTTCATTTATTTGGTACGGCCCATTTGAAGTACCAACTGTGATGATTGTGTCATTTCTTATCAATTTTTTAACCATGTTTGGGCTTCCATCGTGAAAAAAAATCGTAGTTCCACAATTAACCTTCTTCATACTTTTAATGAATATAAAGAAGCTCATTCCGAATAAAATTAACAAAAAAAAAACTGTAGGTAGGTGTAAATATATAATATTTTGATGCTTTTTTGTGTGTCGAATTAACAATTCAACCCCTATTTGGGCAAAATATCACCCGAAATCTAAAAGTTATCATACATATTCTTTTTGATTGAACTTGACCAAGGCACAAGGTATTCGGTAAATATCAACACATTTTACATTGATTGTTGCCATATGACCAAAGCAACACACCATGACAAAATTTGCATATTTTGAAAAAAATGTCTCGATTTCCCTTGTTTTTTTTATCAAATTTTCAAAATAATTTAGATTAAAGTTTGCGCGCAGCCAAGAAACAACCTTACATTTAGCGAGATTATTTCCCAAAGTCATACTTCAGCTTCTTTTAAATATTTGTTTTGTTCCTTGGCTTCGCACGATGTTTTCACAATTGAACAATGTTGAAATAACGATGCAAAACTGTATTTTTTTTTATTTTCATCGTTTTCAAGAAAACGGTACATATTATGACGTGATTGTGACGACATCAGATAAAAACATATTCATGTTTTTCATTTCCGTTTCTTGACACTATGTCTTTCCAAACATTTTTTGTGCAAATTTTAAATATGCGTCCAACCTTTCTATTTGTTTTATTTTTGAAGGTAAACGGGCGTTTTCTTTAAATTTCACAAGAGTTTTGTACGTGCATGTCAAGGTCACATTAACTAATTGTGTGATTTATAAATTCAAAGAAACGTATACGCATAAAATTGAAAATGGAATGGTATGTACATCTTTTTTCTAGTTTTTGACAATGACTTATGGTTTAAAACTGTTACAATTCAAAAATACTTTTGATTCGAAATATCAGCTGTCGTTGTTTGCAAGGATTTTGTTTTAAGAACATTAAAACGGATTTGTATGTTTTGCAAACTCTCAAAAATGTTAAGTAACATGGTTTTTTTTCGGTTTCACAATTCTAGGATCAATATCCATTTAATACTTCTATGTGATTATTAATTTTCAAGTATGAAATGAGGTTAAATATCATAAATTGTAAACGTCAATCTTAAACGAAAATGGGCAGTTGGTCATTTTGGTACACATTAGCATGTGTTATCCTAGGTCAGTGTATTCAGAATACGTTACTTTTCCTTAATTAATTGCATGTTCATATGTAACCATTGAGGATATTATGAAGCGCTTATTACATATAAATAGCATTAAATTTAGAAACAATACTCCATGGTATTATAAAACAAAATAAAAACAACAGCCGTTTCTCTATTTTGTTTCTTTTTTATCCCATTTTATCGCTTCAATGTTATCTTATAGTATAAGGGACTGTAACAAACTCATCGTACGATGTCTTCAGAAAGAAACCCTTTTATCGACACGAGCTGTGTACATGTATATTTTCTTGTTGACCTCTTCTAATGTCAATATGAGTCGGAGTTCCTTTAGACACAAAACAAGAAGACCAAGATAAAGAAATAAAAACATTTAATACCACTTTCATATTTATTGATTATGTTCTTTCCATTAACAATCCAAACTTTAGTGCAGGGTTCCATTAATGTTTTTCCCGAGAACTTTACATTTCAAAAACAACAGACATGCTGTTATTTTGCCTATTTCAGACTTATACCTCGAACTTAGTATAATCGGTCATGCCATAATTACCAGAATAAAACAAACGAGACGAAATATAATCTTTATCCTACCCAGTAGCAATATACCAGCTTCACCTGCATATGAATATACTTTCCCCAACGTATTTTGTATTTATTAGCTTGCAACTGCTACATGTACTTGGACCTTATGAACCATCAACAGTGTCTGCGCAGAAAATGGATGTACACGGGGTATATCCCATAACGTCTTGTACTTTTCTACAAAAGCTCATCTGAAGATACTCAGAGTTAGTTGATAAATAAGGCTGTATTATATTCACAAAGGAAGGACGAACGATACCAGAGGGACATTCAAACTCATAGTTAAAAAAAATGACAACGTCATGCCTAAAAAGGAAATAAACGATAAACGCAATAACAAAAGTAAAAAAAAACATAGAAAATAACGACTTAGCAAAACAAACTTAACAACAAAACTGGAGTTGATCTTAGGTGCTCTGGAAGAGTAAGTAGAATATGCTCCACTTGTAGAACCCGTCGTGTTGCCAATGTTATTACAAACCCGGTTAATAGTCTTATTCGGTTGCTCAAATACGTGCAAAGGAAACCTGCTTGTAGTAACGACATTATAAACATATCCGATATCATCCGTGAAACGAGTATTCCAAAACGTCAAAACAACTTGTGTTGGCGTCCGTAAAATGTATAAAAGAATGATTTCAACTGCACTACTTAGAACCCTTTGTTTAACAGCTTTCTTGTGAGCGTCAACCCATTATCAATGAATATCGTATCAATTGCGAAATATACACTTCATGATTAGGAGCTGTTAACATGTTGCTACATAAAGTTCACATTTTGGGAACTAAAATCATATTTTATATCAAAAATACACGATTGGATAGGTCCTAGGTACTGACATTGTTTTCATTTCTATGTAGTATTAGTTTATTTGTATTTGAAAATATTATATTTAATGTTAAGTCTATTTTGGCAATCTCCTTACTTATACATCCCCTCATTGCTTATAGTTCTATGGTAAATGTGTGTAGTCTTGTCTTTTGTTTTTATTTATGTGCTTTGTCTATTTCCTTTTTTTGTTTGTATGTGTCGACAACTTTGCTTTCTTTATAGCAAATACAATGATAACACAATGTTGACAGCTGTACTCATATTTTTATAAGTCTATAATGTGTATGCAGTTAGTAATGAATTTCATTGTAGATATCTTTTTGGGATACGGAAGGTGCAATGTTTGAAAAATGTATCCTTCTGTATCTGCTCTGTATTAGGTTCATTGTCATAGTTATCATTATGTTTTGTCTTTTCGTTGTTTTACAACATAATATCTAGCACGGACAGTGTATAACCTGACACATTGTATTTCTTTGTATTGTATACAAGTGAGTAGGAGGTTAAACTACATGTGTTTAAAATTTGGAGTAGAATTCTCCGGCAAAGTTATGATCAGGGCAAGTTCGAAATGTTCAAAAGTAAGTATGTCTAGATGTGAATCTGTCAAACTGTATTCTTTTGTAGACGAAACGCGCGTCTGGCGTATTTACTAAATTTAGTCCTGGTATCGATGATGCGTTTATTTATACATCCTCTTTACATATACTGATTCTGATTTTGAGTTAAAGCCTATATACTTTCTTAATATTGATGAAATTTATTTTACATGTAGTACATTAAAAAGTACAAATCTTTACAAGACAGGTGCGATAGATTGTGAAATGTCTGTGTTGTTCTACTAAGTAACTTCAATCTGTCTGGCTGTTACACATACACATTTTGTTTACCGATTTATACATTGTTTTAAAAAAAAATGGAGAGAGGTAGTCATCTGATTGTCAGATTTAGAATATCTTTTTGTTTTCTTTTTGTAAATTAATGGACTATGATACATGTAAGTGACAGTCAGTGTAGGTGTAATACCACCATTGATTTTTCCCTATTAGTCTTTGTTAAATTGGTACTTTTAAAAAAAATGTACAGAATTTACCTTTATTTCAACCAAAGAAATACTTTGCATGAATAAAGTTTAATCCTTTCCAGTGCTACAGTGAAAATTTCACACTACATTTCATTGCATATAAGAAAGTAACCTGCACCGGAAGTAAAAAATCACATTTTTACCAGGTTATTTACTGGTTACCTGCTTTGGCAACTATGTAACCTTAACTTTCCAAAATATTTTATAAGACCATCAAATAAAAAAAGAATGATGCTTTCAGACACCCAACATACATGTTTATGACTCAGAAAAATTTAAGTGCATTGAAATGCAGGGTTAATTTTCTACAACTGTCAAATTCAAGGGAATATTTTTTTAGACCTACTTTCGTATGCAACCGGATGTGGCGTATCATGATTTGGTGGTATTACACCTAAAGAACACCTAAATGTCAAATAAACTTAATGTAATTTTTTTCCCTCCAATTGCAAGTTATTTCAAGCATAACTGCCAAGTTTTGTCTCAGTCAGATCTATAGTTTCAGAGAAAATCACTATAATGTAAGGCCATATCCTACGGCAATTTCAGTCTAATTTCTTCAACAAATCCAAATTTCAGTGTATCATTATAAAATGCAGTGTTGACTAATATCTGATCAAAAACTCATGATCTATGCATTCAAACAATTAAATAGAATACAAAAGACAACTTTTAGATGATAAACAATTTTATTGCACCTTTTAGAGTTCATTTGAAGGTCTGTTTTGGTCTGTTTTGGTCCATTTTTCCTCCTTCCTTCCTTTTTCATCAAAACTTGATATCTTTTGTCTAAAAAATAAAACAAATGTGATTATTTCCCCACAAAAATGATATAAATGTAATGTTAAATCAATAATTAAAGTGTTTTAGCTGAAAGAACTGTCTCTATAAATGTTAACAGTCTACACGGAAGTTTCTAGAAGCCCTTATGTGTAACTCGAGTTTTTAGTCTGTTCGCCTAGTGTGACAAATAACGGTTCCCTTTCAGTCAACCATTTATTGTTACTGGTATCAAAGTCTTTTTATTTACTCATAACAGTATATTTCTAATAGATTTACACAAAGTGTCCACTTTCTTGTATTTTACATTAGAAAATGGGGAGAAAGAGTAATAAAAAATACCTTAAAATGTTTTTAAAAAGGGTTATGTCCCTTGGAATGCTGGTACAAAAAATAATTGGTAAGAATTATAAAGTTTAAGTATGTGAGACTGGATTCTGATGTGTATAAATCCAGGGCAAATAAGTGTTTAGATGATTTATTGTCTGTGCAAAATGTAGATGGCACAATGGCAAATTGTAAACTTTTGCGGCCAAAAAAACCCACAAAAAACAAGATGATAGTGGATACTTACTTTAATGCTGAAGTGTCATCTGCAGACCAATTCACATATAAGATTTTTCAACAGAATGCTCTTCAGAACATGTGAACACTGAAATAAAAAATTCACATGTTGTATAAACAAAACTGTTAGGGTATTATTTAAAATTTAACACAGTAAACTAAATACAGCTTTGTCTGTCCACCCATTTGACTTAGAAAACACCCGTAAACCCCCATTTCAAGGCAATTTTACCTCAAACGTGCTTTCTGTGTCTCAATCCATTCCGAATAGTCCATGTTTACAATGTATGAACTGGTTTATTAATAACTTTTAAAAATGAAAGTACAATAAGGTCACGAGTGCACATGTAGTTTCCCTAAATAGGTGTAATACCACCATTGATTTTTCCCTATTAGTCTTTGTTAAATTGGTACTTTTAAAAAAAATGTACAGAATTTACCTTTATTTCAACCAAAGAAATACTTTGCATGAATAAAGTTTAATCCTTTCCAGTGCTACAGTGAAAATTTCACACTACATTTCATTGCATATAAGAAAGTAACCTGCACCGGAAGTAAAAAATCACATTTTTACCAGGTTATTTACTGGTTACCTGCTTTGGCAACTATGTAACCTTAACTTTCCAAAATATTTTATAAGACCATCAAATAAAAAAAGAATGATGCTTTCAGACACCCAACATACATGTTTATGACTCAGAAAAATTTAAGTGCATTGAAATGCAGGGTTAATTTTCTACAACTGTCAAATTCAAGGGAATATTTTTTTAGACCTACTTTCGTATGCAACCGGATGTGGCGTATCATGATTTGGTGGTATTACACCTAAAGAACACCTAAATGTCAAATAAACTTAATGTAATTTTTTTCCCTCCAATTGCAAGTTATTTCAAGCATAACTGCCAAGTTTTGTCTCAGTCAGATCTATAGTTTCAGAGAAAATCACTATAATGTAAGGCCATATCCTACGGCAATTTCAGTCTAATTTCTTCAACAAATCCAAATTTCAGTGTATCATTATAAAATGCAGTGTTGACTAATATCTGATCAAAAACTCATGATCTATGCATTCAAACAATTAAATAGAATACAAAAGACAACTTTTAGATGATAAACAATTTTATTGCACCTTTTAGAGTTCATTTGAAGGTCTGTTTTGGTCTGTTTTGGTCCATTTTTCCTCCTTCCTTCCTTTTTCATCAAAACTTGATATCTTTTGTCTAAAAAATAAAACAAATGTGATTATTTCCCCACAAAAATGATATAAATGTAATGTTAAATCAATAATTAAAGTGTTTTAGCTGAAAGAACTGTCTCTATAAATGTTAACAGTCTACACGGAAGTTTCTAGAAGCCCTTATGTGTAACTCGAGTTTTTAGTCTGTTCGCCTAGTGTGACAAATAACGGTTCCCTTTCAGTCAACCATTTATTGTTACTGGTATCAAAGTCTTTTTATTTACTCATAACAGTATATTTCTAATAGATTTACACAAAGTGTCCACTTTCTTGTATTTTACATTAGAAAATGGGGAGAAAGAGTAATAAAAAATACCTCAAAATGTTTTTAAAAAGGGTTATGTCCCTTGGAATGCTGGTACAAAAAATAATTGGTAAGAATTATAAAGTTTAAGTATGTGAGACTGGATTCTGATGTGTATAAATCCAGGGCAAATAAGTGTTTAGATGATTTATTGTCTGTGCAAAATGTAGATGGCACAATGGCAAATTGTAAACTTTTGCGGCCAAAAAAACCCACAAAAAACAAGATGATAGTGGATACTTACTTTAATGCTGAAGTGTCATCTGCAGACCAATTCACATATAAGATTTTTCAACAGAATGCTCTTCAGAACATGTGAACACTGAAATAAAAAATTCACATGTTGTATAAACAAAACTGTTAGGGTATTATTTAAAATTTAACACAGTAAACTAAATACAGCTTTGTCTGTCCACCCATTTGACTTAGAAAACACCCGTAAACCCCCATTTCAAGGCAATTTTACCTCAAACGTGCTTTCTGTGTCTCAATCCATTCCGAATAGTCCATGTTTACAATGTATGAACTGGTTTATTAATAACTTTTAAAAATGAAAGTACAATAAGGTCACGAGTGCACATGTAGTTTCCCTAAATAGGTGTAATACCACCATTGATTTTTCCCTATTAGTCTTTGTTAAATTGGTACTTTTAAAAAAAATGTACAGAATTTACCTTTATTTCAACCAAAGAAATACTTTGCATGAATAAAGTTTAATCCTTTCCAGTGCTACAGTGAAAATTTCACACTACATTTCATTGCATATAAGAAAGTAACCTGCACCGGAAGTAAAAAATCACATTTTTACCAGGTTATTTACTGGTTACCTGCTTTGGCAACTATGTAACCTTAACTTTCCAAAATATTTTATAAGACCATCAAATAAAAAAAGAATGATGCTTTCAGACACCCAACATACATGTTTATGACTCAGAAAAATTTAAGTGCATTGAAATGCAGGGTTAATTTTCTACAACTGTCAAATTCAAGGGAATATTTTTTTAGACCTACTTTCGTATGCAACCGGATGTGGCGTATCATGATTTGGTGGTATTACACCTGTAAACAATATTTTAACTATGTAAAATACAAATATATTTAAGGGCTTTCGATATCACAAACTAGTCAAAACTTTTACTAAATTCTATCATCGGTATAAAGACATCATTCGTAAATATAGCTCAACATGCAGACTTTTTATACGTTCAGGTATTTCACATCCATTTTTTTTATGGAAATATTCTTTATAAAGCACAAAGGTGTCAGTATTCACCTCGGAAACTTACAAAACCTTTAAATAGACTGATTAAGAAGGGATATAATTACGATACTGTTGTCAAGTCATTAAAGATTGCAAATTTTGGCGTTAATATTGAGTCACTGATAAGGTCTTTGCGTCGGAACTAAAGACATTTATTCTAAAAACAGTTGTTGGCATGACACGGGTTATTTTCTTCTCATATATGTTATGATGGTATGATACTAAACCCCTAACGGGAAGGATCGTGCCTGATGTTCATATGATGAAATCATAATCTTTCAGTCAGTTTAATTGAAGTCTGGAGCTGGCATGTCAGTCAACTGCTAGTAGCCTGTTGTTATTTATGTATTATTGTCATTTTGTTTATTTTCTTTGGTTACATCTTCTGACATCAGACTCGGACTTCTCTTGAACTGAATTTTAATGTGCGTATTGTTATGCGTTTATTTTTCTACATTGGTTAGAGGTATAGGGGGGGGGGGAGGGTTGAGATCTCACAAACATGTTTAACACCGCCGCATTTTTGCGCCTGTCCCAAGTCAGGAGCCTCTGGCCTTTGTTAGTCTTGTATTATTTTTATATTAGTTTCTTGTGTACAATTTGGAAATTAGTATGGCGTTCATTATCACTAGACTAGCATATATTGGTTTAGGGGCCAGCTGAAGGACGCCTCCTGGTGCGGGAATTTCTCGCTACATTGAAGACCTGTTGGTGACCTTCTGCTGTTGTTTTTTATTTGGTCGGGTTTTTGTCTCCTTGACACCTTCCCCATTTCCATTCTCAATTTTATTTATTATAAACTCATTCAGAATTAGGATTCAGAAACAAGCAACAATTGCTTATATTAATCCGTCTCCTTGAAAAAGGAAATACATTATAAATAAATAATTCAAACTACATGTTCTGTTTCATAATAAAACTATTGATATTGTCAGTTGATTAACATAATAAACTGAAAAGTAAAGAAAAATGCAACTGATAAGACGAAATACTTACAGGTTTATTATGTGAATCATTTAAAATTTTATTTGCGCCTTTTAATAGAAATTCGGTGCCCTTTGGTTCTGTTAATTATAGGCTTCCAAATGATATTAAATTGGCGGATCCAGGGGGTTTCGGGGGTTGAAACATCCCTCGTTTGACGATCAATGCATTTGAATGAGAGCATACAGCTAGACACCCCCCTTTTTACTCTGGGTTGGGACCCCCTTTTTAAAGTGGCTTGATCCGCTCCTGATTTGGACATTAGAAGAGGTGTGAAACAAGGGGAATACTTAAGCCCTACTTTGTTCTATATTTTTAAAAATGATATCACCAAAGGCTTGGAAGATGACAACTTAAGTTCATTGGAGCTTATAAATATTAAACTAGGCTCTCTCCTGTTTGCTGATGGTCTGCTTTTACTATCAGAATCTAAGGAGGGTCTCCAAAATAGTCTAAATAAAGTTGCTATGTTTTGTGAAAACTGTCAGCTTTCTCTAAACATAAATAAAGTATGGTCTTTTTTAACAACAACAAAGCAGAAGCCTGAAACATCTATACTTGAATATCAAAACAAACGAATACAGAATGATTTAAAATATCCTCACTTAGTTTTGCTGATTAAATCAAATGGTAATTTCAGTAATAGTACAGCTGAATGAACTAAAACGGCCAAAAAATATTTGTTTTCTATTAAAACATATATCTATTATCTTGGCAGCCTTCCTATTAGAGTGTCAAATAACATATTTGGACTCATATATAACATATTTCAAAGCTAAAAATAGAGCTTTGGTTTCTGGTTTTTATAACAATGACAAAGTTATGTATATACTTAACCCATCAACCCCATCACAAGTGAATAAACTAGGATCCTTTATAAAAAAAAGTCAATGCAACTGAGGACAGGGGACCCTTTAATACTTACCTAAATTTGAATATATATATTGAGTTACTTAGTTATTGTCTTTTTAGGTCCTTCCGCTTTTCGTGGAAAGACCTATTGTTTTTCTTCTGATTATAAGGTCTTTCCACTTTTCGTGGAAAGACCTATTGTTTTTCTTCTGATTATAAGGTCTTTCCACTTTTCGTGGACAGACCTTTTGAATTCCTTCTGATGATTTTCTGTCTTTTAGCATATCGAATGGATTTTTAGCCAATGATGTTGTACAGTAATGAGGGGTTTTAAAAACTCACCCTGTGTAACCGAACACTTATTCTTATAGGAGTTATCTACCGGCGTCCCCTTTTTCTTGTTATCGTTAAAAAGGTTTTAACAAACTGCTTAAAACGAATTGTTTGTCTACTCTTAAGAATGATTTTGTAAATTTTAACAGGAGTGATCGTAAATCATCTTATTGGAGTAATAACCCTTTTAAAATTTAAGATAGACGATATGTTGGATAAATTCATACGGTATAAGTCGTAGATCTAGAGGCCTACAGTCTTTCATATGAAGTTATTGGTCCATTTGAATAAATTGAGGTCAAGGTCAAAGATTGATTTCATGTTCTCAATTTGAAACTGTGCTTGTTATCGTAATTCAAAAGAAACTATAACTGTTAATGATATGATGTGTTTGCCAAATGACTGTTTACAATAAGGCGCAACGTCAACCGATTTAAGTCGAAGTGTTTAGGTTAACCCTTATACACATGTTATAGGAGTTTTCTCCCCAAATGTATTTGAAATCAGTATTTCTCAACAACCTCACAAGTGATTGACCTCCGGTCTTTCGATTTGAGTTCACTGACCTCTGACCTTGAAATTGAGGTCAATGTTTAAGGTCAATGTCATATGCTAAATTTTGTATTTTACTTGTAATCTATATTCAAAAGAAATTGTTACAGTTAATGATGTGATGTGTTTTCAAAATAACTGTTTACAATAAGGCGCAACTTCAACCCAGTCGAGCCGAAGTGCTTTGAAAAACCCTTATAAGAGTTGTCTCCCCTTTTGTATTTAAAATCGGTATTTCTTCACAACCACACAAGTGTTATACTTGGGTTTTATTTGAGATCACTGACCTATGACCTCAAGATTGAGGTCCAGGTCATAGGTCAATTTGACCTTCTAGATTTTGACCTTTGCTAAAAATTCTTTCTGATTTATTACAAAATAATTAAGTCTTTTCGATAAACCTATTAATCTTATTCTTTTTATCAGCTTGATTGACCATATTATATCAACATGGAGTGAAATGTTCTTATGCGGGGTTCACACATTGCCTAGTATTGCTCCCGTTTGAGATCAGACAGCGATACGGAACGAAAAGTGAAAAAAGTCGGATTACTATTCTCAATTATCTGGAATGTCCTACCATTGTCTAAACGCAATCGTTTAAGTTCGTAACAGATTCCTATGGGTCGGGAAGGGTCCGAATAGTTCGGCGAAACACCCCGACAGTTAGGTGCGTACCGTAACATTCGGGAGAACTCAGCCGATTTAGTCTAGTCGGATTACAATCTTGCCTCTGTCGTGACAGATTCTGCTGTAACGGATCAAAACCCTAACAATGATCTGAGTATTCTGGACGAGATCGGAGAAATTTTTCATTGCTGTATTTTCTGCCGATTGAGTCCAGATTGCATCCAGATCTTGTCGATTGCGAACCGTTTTTGAAGAAACCGTTTCGGAAAAGTCCCGTCAATAATACCCACGTCGGAGTCCCGACAATAACAAAATACAATACGACTAGAACCAGACAAAGCCGTTTGCAATGCGATAGATCGGATCGTGATATGATGACGTTCCGACAGTACCTGCTGATCCCGTTTATGACGACAGTTTTCGAACGGATAACTTCCGTCAGCGTCAATTCACTGCCTGGTTTCTGTCGGATTACATTCGGTAGAATCGGGACGCAGTCGTAACAGACTCGGTTGACGCTTCCTGAACAATATCTGATTGTTGTAGTGATTAAATTATTTGTTTTACAAATCTAACTTAAAGTTTGAATTTCCATCCACGATGTACAGGATCTTAATCAGACTTTTGACATATTCTAATCCGGAATGGTCCTGTCAAGGACGGCAGTAAAAATCGTTAATGTGTGACCCCATCTTAACATCTTTTTTTTAATTTCATTTGTATTATCGAGATGGAAATTTGTTTTTGTTGTTATTATATGTCACAAACAGCAAAGTTGATATAGCAATACAACTTTGAATTGAATTGAATTGTTATTTATCCTAAATATAAAATTGATAAACATAACCATCTGTACTAAGTTTTAGTTTATTTTGACAAATTTGAACTTTCAGAACGTTCTGTAGATTATATACACAAATCAATGTATACGTACGATGTCTACGTAGCTAATTATACAGGTGGTGGATATATATATACATTTGTAGACGCACTTGAGAAATTGGGGTACAGACTGTTCTACCATGATAGAGATGTACCCTTGGGCGAAAGCTTAACACAGTCTATAGAAAACAATATGCGTATATCAAGATCATTAATCGTATTGTTTGACGACACCTTATTCTCTAGTTGGACGGCAGAAATTGAAGTTGAAAATGGAAAACAAATCAAACATGGGAATCAACATTTTAAGCTCATTGTAGTAGAATTGATGCCAATACCCGCCAAGCATTTATGTTATTTTGAATTATTCAGTCGCATTACCATACAGACCAATTATGAGGAAAGGGCATATCGACAAATTTTAAAGATTATTACTCAAACAGGTAATTTGTTTTTGTATCGATTACAATGGAAAAAAAATAAAAACACAAAAATACTGAACTCCGAGTAAAATTCAAACAGGAAAATCCAAAAGTAGGAGGCAAAATCAAATGTCCAAACACATCAAACGAATGGATAACAACTGTCATATTCCTGACTTGGTACAGGCATTTTCTAATATAGGAAATGGTGGATTGAAGTAAATATACAATAATAGGTCAATGAAAGAAAAATATCAACTTTTTTGTATGAGGCTGAGAAACTGGGAAAGGGTGAGTACAAAAACAGTTTATATTTCTATGATATTGACCTTATGTTGTTTTTATACTGCAAATGAAACAAATACATTGACAGCTTTTTAAATAGTAACACAGATGTTAAACTTATTTTCATCCTTTTATGAACCCATGGTTGTGGAGAAAGTGTTCCATGATGAAATTAACACTATACCAAACATAGATATCTTACTATCATGTGTAATGTTGTTTGTCTGTTTGTCTTTTAATTTCACCTGGTCCGAATGGCCAAATGAGGTTTACTCATTACTTTGCGTCCAGCGTCCAGTATCGTCCGTCGTCGTCCGTCGTCGTCGTCCGTCGTCGTTTACAAAAATATTCGCCTCTGACACTACTAGGCCAAATAAAACCAAACTTAGTTACAATCATTACTGGGGTAGTTTCAAAATGTGTCCGGTGACCCGGCCAACCAACCGAGATTGCCGCCATTGCTAACACGTTCATCTTGAACAGATGGTCTTAGAAAACTTTTGACAAAAGTATTTGGACTTATTGTTTACGGTTCTATAACTTTTTTTTAATATTTTTTTTTAGTTTTAAACTATTTTATTCATAGACGTCTTTGTTTATGCGAAGCGCGCATTTCACTTAATACGTATTATAATTACCAAGAAACAAAAATATCAATTAAAAATAAATACTACAGCATTGTATGGACAGGGAAGAAGAAACACGGAGCCTTTAAAATTATCTAAAATGGACTACAATCATTGCGCATTTACTTTCAGATTTAACTGAAGAGGACATACAAGTTGAAAACTGTAGATTAAGGAATCTCAATGAACAAATAGGTACATGTCGTCATAGTTCATTAATCGTACTTATATATTATATTGAACACCTTATCGGGGTTAGTGCTGTTTATTCTTGAGTTGTCTGTGTTGTGTCATGTGTACTATGGTTTGTCTGTTTGTCTTTTTCATGTTTTGTCATGGCATTGTCAGTTTATTTACTATTTATGAGTTTGACTGTCCCTCTGGCAGCTTTCGTCCTGATTATTATAAATGTCTCATTATTTTCTCAAAACAAGAACGATTACTAAAATACTTGTCAAAGAAGTTGCGCTTGTCTCATCCGATATAATTTTATATTTGTTGTAACTCTTTTTTTCTGATAGAAGGTTACTGTGTGCTTGTAAAAAGTATATTTTTTTAAATAATTGGCATTGAAATCTTTCATACATATGTTATTTTTCTAATTTTTTTCAAAAAAGAAGTGCTGTGTACGGTGTTTGGCTGACCACATACATTCTTCTGTAAGATGCATAATTAAGTTGCTGTACACCGTACACAAAAACTATAGTTTCATACTCGTTTATTACTCAATATCTTTCAAGAAACGTTCGTCCCTTTTTTTATCCACACCTATTTGAATACAAGCTGTTGAATTTTGACAGTGATTTCAACTGTCAAGATAAGTAGCAATGTTAATTCGAAAAAAGACAATACCCTTAACTTTTAAATGATCATTTATAAACAAATCCATTGGGTTTGTATATTGATCATGTTGATGTTTCGGATACATTTATTATGTTCACCTCAGACTGATGAAAATCATGTTTATTTCCAAATAAATGTTAGACTATACTTTGCTGTTTATGCATGTAGCTTTCCTTTGAGTTTCATTTGATGTTTTATTTTTGCATTAGCTATTGCTAGAGAGGTCAATATGCAGCCTCCACAAAAGTTATTTAGTGAATGCAGAAAAGGTATACATCTGTATAAAAGACTAGTAGAATCAACATCAGAGGAGATATATTATATTCGAGTCGTCGTTCTTGGACAGGAAGGTGTTGGAAAGACCACTTTAGTCCGGAGACTTCTACAAGAAAACATATCTCAAGTAAAGAGCACAAATGGAATTGAAATAAATGTCGACAAATGTGGAATCTCCCTACACGATGGGAAATGGGAATTTCAAAAAGGTATTAGCAGTGTTTTAAAGAAGGATGGCACAAAACTATACTTATGACAGCTGCAGCATGTTTATGACGGTTAAATAATAATAAATAATCTGTTTTTTTGATTTATGAAATAAGGGGCATAATTTCAGATGTGTAAATACATGTAGGATATGCAGTTATGATTAATTGCATCAAACATTAGTAAGCATAACAGTCTATCAGTCCAAGTAAGTATTATTAGCTAAACAGTGTATACTTCGCTGCTGTTATCATTTAGAACAAACCTTTATAAGATTGTTCGATATAACTGTAGAAATTATAAGAAACTAAGGTTTAAACTCCCTCACTTAAAATTGACCATAGATATACATGATCAATAACATGTATAAAGCTGTGTTTATGTCCTTTTCAATGTTATATAAATTGTCAAGTGTTATAATTCGACTTTGAGCGTTCCTAATGTAAGTAAATCAAGAAAAACGCATCAAATGCATGCGATTACTCACGAGTTGTTGTCCTGTATGCCACTATATCAATACCTCATATGGTGAGCTTTCTGTCATCGATGATATCACCAGCTGACGAGTCAGCACTCTGTTACTGACGTTATTATTTATAAAAATATTTGCTTGAATTGTCCATCTATAAATTATGGTATGATAAGAAACTAAGGCTTTTCCCCTTTAGGCAAATGTGACCTTACATAGATTTGACTTTTTTATAGCTTTTTGGCTAAAAGCTTTTAACTGTTAATATGAAAAAGAAGATGTGGTATGATTGCCGATGAGACATCTATTAACACATAACCAAAATGACACAAACATTAACAAATGTCGCTGACCGTACGGCCTAGTCATAGTCAGCTATAAAAGGCCCCGATAAGAAAATGTAAAACAATTCAAACGAGAAAACTAACCTTATTTATGTAACAAATGAACAAATTTGTTTATCGTTTCTTTACATCTTTATTTATTTTGTTTTTCTCCTGTAAATGGACATGCACTGTGTGGTTTCCTTAGTTTTTTTCAATGGTTGTCATGGTAATGATCTTTGTTGTTGGCAAACAATCAATAGCAGCGCATCTTTCGAAATGTTAATAACATAAATATTTTTATTTTAAAAAAAGTAAATGTATGCTTTATTGGTTCCTTGTGTGCTTCCAAGACGCATTAACCCTTTGTAGTATAGTTGTAATTTTTGACTGGATTCTTGGTGAATTCGGGTTATGTCAAAGAACACCTCGTCTCTTTTTTAATACAAGGTTCATTGAAAGATACCAAGACCTTCTTGATCAAGATTCCAAATAAAACTCATGAATAAAGCATGGTGTTGTAGATGATGCATTTTTTAAGCTTTTTCTTGTCGTAGAACACACCGAAGGGTGTCGGGATTGAACAAATGAAAGACCTACCGTAGGGAAACAAAGGGGCACGAAATTGTGATACATGTATATATATGAAGGTCACAGTATGATATCCTATCGTCCGTCCTGACATATTTGCCACTGAACGTTAAACAACCATTAATCAAACAACATATTCAGCCAAAAATGTTCAGTGTACATCATAATATTTTCAAAATCTTATACACGAATATGTGAAATTTCGCTTTATTTTAAAGTGTTATGAAAGTAGTACGTTACTGTTCATCTCCCATTTATGATGTATCTCTATTGTAGCGATAAACGAAACTTATTTGTTTCTATAATCAAAATGCAGGGAATAACGATTTTTTTACACCAAGCATAGGTTGAACTTAAAAATGAATTCCAAAATTGTCAACAAAACAACATCAGACGAAGATAATTTTGAAGTAAATTATAGTGTGCTTTTTTTTCAAGGAAAATATTTACCTCGCACAGGTAATGTTTTTGTGCCTTGTAGCATATTTCACTAAAACATGGTATCGCCTGGATTGATTCTTCGAAATAATGACCTATCGTTCTGAAAGAAAATAACTCTATATAAAGCTTGAAAAATAGATTCTACTTACCAACGTTGATATGTGTCGATATAATGTGTTTGTTCTTTGTGTTGCCTTTGATTTCGTTAACCCTAACTAGATCATTTTCAGTAATATCTTTTAGTGATATCCTTTTGTTGTGGTTAAGTATTCATGCATTCATGTTCATAATGTGATAAGATCCTTTTTGTGAATTACATCTTATATTGTTGTGTTTGGAGAGTGTTGCTATTTTGGTATTCTTTGATTACAAGTTTGTTTGTTTTTATTGTGATAACAATTATATAAACAAAATTGAGAGATGCTCTCCAAATTTTGACTGTAGTACTGTTTTGTCTATTTGTTTTCCTCACAACTTTTAGTTTTGTCAATATAATGAAAATATATGCGAAGTTATGCACATGGAAGCTTTACCTAACAGAAAAGGAATCTTTAATTTTGTACATATAGAAAAGCCTGTACAAAGTCAGTATTATGATGGTAATTGCCAATTTCATGAAGCCACTTATAAACTGGAACACTTTTGTATTTTTGTTATTTTACTTTTCTTGTATAACCTTGATTTCTTTTATATATATAAAGGTGAACTGAATCAGCCAAGTGAATATTCTATCATGTTCAACTATAATGTTTACACTATCAATACACACACCGCAAAATTAATTTCTTTTTGAAACTTTCATGTGAAAAACAAATTACAGTCCTGCCAAAAACATAGTTGTTATATAGAAAAAGAAGATGATTACCAATGAAACAACTCTCCACAAGAGATCAAATGACACAGGAAATAACAATTTTAGGTCACAGTACGACCTTCATCAACGAACTAAGCCAGTACTGCAGAGTTAGCTGTACTAGGGTTTAAATAATTCAAACGAGAAAACTATCAGCCTCATTAATGTAAAGAAAAAAAAACCGAAACAAATGTAAAACTTCTTTATTGACCTCCTTTGTTTGAAATAAATCATTACCAAAGTTACTGATCGAGTTAGTTGATTTTTAAACATGTTATACGATAATATTTCTGTATGAAACGCTTAGCAACATGGTCTTAAGACCGACACATCCGTGCGATAAACAAAGTTACCATACCATTAAAGATGTAAATGTACTCATATTCCCATGTTGATGTATAATGATGTGTCTACTTCTTTTATCAATCATTTATGGTTTACTATTTTTGATAAATATTATATAATTGATTGCGATACTTATGAAAGTATCATTTTTTTTATAGATTTTATTTCAACAAATGGCAACGCTATTCTGTTGCGAAAATTGACCGAAATGAAGGGATATAAACAACTAAGGAACGAACTAACGAATGAGAAGATGGAAAAAGAAAAGAAAATAGTGTCCCAATTTAAAAATTTTGAACGGTCATTAAGGTCTTTTGTTGAATCTGAAAATGAACGAGTCAAAAATGAAGCGTGGAAACAAAGTTTACAAAATCTCACTGTAGAGAACAGTTTTGACTATGGGAAGACCGCCATTATGTCAGTTTGGGACTTTGCCGGCCAACAAGAATATTATCCCACTCACCAATTATTTCTGTCCAAGAATTGCATCGTCCTGTTAGTGAGCGATATTTCTAAGGAATTGCATCAAAAGAGATCAAAGGAAACGGTTTTGTATGAGCGCAATCCAAAAAGAAAACAAGAACAGATTCTATCAGATGTAAATGGTAATTTGTACAATGAATCTTTAAGTCAAAATTAGTTTACTTTAACTCAGGATATACCATACGTGATGTCAAGGGGGTTAAAAAATGAACATTGCTGAATTGCTGTTTATCAACAGTTGAACTATTCCGAATACGTAGTCTGAGTCTATCATTTTTACTGCTGTTCTACATATAGTTTTATAGTTTATCATATGTATAACATGTTACTCTGGCATCATGTACCGGTATGTTGACCAAGATATACAGACACAAACAAAATTGATTTACCTAAAATCTAAAATTCGCTCTTGATCTTAAAACTTTTAAGATATTTATGTTTCTACTTAAACCTAATTTAGCAGTTCAAAGGAAATAATGAAAATACAAAGGGAAAATTACACTAATGAAACGTCATGAAGGTGCCGACAGACGTTCAGCTATGATATATCTTATCTTTCAATGTTTGAATTTTGTTGTAGATTACGTTCAATATTGGACAAATACCGTTCATTGTTATGGAGATATATCAAGAAATGAAGATAATCTTCTAAACCCACCAATCATTCCAGTTGCCACACACATCGACAGCATACAGGTAAATATAATGCGACGGTCATACAAGTTAAAGGTAAAGGAAGCTATAAAACAAGATGCAATCCAACATTTTCTGCATAAGAAAATGCATGTAACCAGTCAGAAATATGAATGTTTTTATTATTGCAAAATTCGTGATGTTACATTATTCATGTTATTTTCAAAATAAGAACTCGGATTTAAAGTTTTCATCAATCTAGCTGCTTACCGTTATATGTATGAAGCATATAATGAAATTGACCAAAATTATCTGAATAAAGATAAGATGATTTTTTTTTCGATTGAAAACACAAAATTTTATTCCAATGGATTATTTATTTTTTATCGATTTTTGAACCACAAATGCAAATAAAGACTTAAAACAAAAATTGAGAAAGGAAATTAGAATAAATCAAAGAGACAACAACTCACTCAAAGAGCAGACAACAACCGAAGGCCACCAATGGGTATTGAAGTACACATTTTTTTAATGGTTGAATGCAGACTTTGGCAAAACCTCATAAATCAAATACTAGTATTCGCATTAATACAGCGTTTTCTAAATCTAGGAAATTCGTAACAATAAAAATGAAATGAACCCACACTACATGTTTCCTTAAGATAATATTTTTTTGTAATCCAGCACAGCAATGCAGAAGATTATATTGATGAGTACCAAGAAGCATTACTTAAATCATTGGGATCAGACAGACGGAAGGATCATTTCAGAAACTTGTTTGCTATATCGAACACACAATCATCTGAAGCCGAAATTGAAAAATTACGTCAATATATATTCGCAATTGCAAAGCAACAGGAACACTGGGGCGTAAAGGTGCCAGTAAAATGGATACCTTTCGGGAATAAAATAGAGGATTTGCGATTAGAGGGGAAAACAGTGGTGGCTTTCAATGACCTTTGGGGAATTAATAAATCTCTTCCGTCTCCTCTATCAACTAAGAAGGAACTCATGTCATTCTTGGTATTACATCATGATATTGGAAATATTATATTTTTTGAAGATATAGGTGAAAGTGTGATAATATGTCCACAGTGGTTTGCTAATGCATTGCGTTGTATTGTTGGCGCAAAATGCTTCAAAGCACCAAGATTGCATATTGATTGGGAACAGTACGAAAACACTGGCTTCTTACAAAAAAAGTTGATAGAACATTTATTCAAAGAAACAGAGTCTTCTCTGTCTGAGTTCAAAGAACATATCTTTAACGTTATGGAGAAATATGACATTTTAGTGTGTGCAGATATTTTGGACCAGGAATATGACATGTATAACAATGATTTTAACTATCTCGTTCCGTGCATGGTTCGTACCTCTGGATGGCAAATAATAAGTAACAAATTTGTTAATTTTACAAAGTCGGCAATCATTTGCTTTGAATATGATTTTCTCCCGTCGATGTTTTTTTGTCATGTGGTAGTATATTTCCTTCGCCGGTTCAAACTTACTAATAATTCCGAAAATCCATCTGGCTATGTTGGTGAACTATACAGAGATGTGGCACTATTTGATATTGACGATACAGGATGCGAAAAAGTACTTCTTTGTTCTCACAAAAACAGCATTCAAGCTCAAATATGGATATGGGGAATTGGAATGGAAAATACTGGAAGGATGATTCGAGGCCTCCTTGAGGATGATATGTTTGTTATTCAAAGGAAATATGATGTAATGAAAGCGGTAGAAATAAAGATAAAATGTCCAGAAAGCACCTTGATCAGTAACAAAGGAGGAATAAACCTAGAAAGTCTTAGACCAGTTAGAGAATATTGGTGTAAAGAACATAACATTATACACGAGTGTATGTTATTCAAGCAATATTGGATGCTGAATGTGATAATGGTAATTATCTTAAATTTTATATCATCATTCCCTGCATTCCAAACCAAATTATGAATGCTATATATCTTCTTATTTATGTTTAATTTACAGTTATAAACAATACAAGATGAGGATACCGGTAACGATTCTAACAATGAATTGAAATTAACATTTGAATACTTTAAAAAAAAAAAGTCTTACCTTTGTTTACAAACGTCGGAATCCGGTCGATTTAAGTATTCGAAGATGTATGTAATACAATTAACGGTACTTATAGCTTTTTACCAGTCTCCCATTTCGACATAAGTGAATATTCAGTAAAGGTCGCAGCCGGTGTACTCAAACAAAGCATTTAATATATTTCTTTGAATAAGGTTTTGACCTTTATCATGTGGATCAAATATATGAAATGCTTCATTCTGTTTTTTTAGATACAACTCTGCTATCGAGTTTCTTGCCCTCTAAATTATGTCAGAGTAATGAAGAGTAAAAGCACAAAAATACCGAACTCAGAGGAAAATTCAAAACGGAAGGTTCCTATTCAAATGGCAAAATCAAAAGCTCAAACACATCAAACAAATAGCCAACAACTGTAATTTTCCTGATTTGGTACATGTATTTTCTTTAGAAGAATATGATGGATTAAACCTGCGAACAAAACAAACTGGTGATTAGATACCTCTTGTCTATATTCCAGCTTTGATTATTTGAGATATCTTCTAATTTTCACTTCTTCTTACTACAGTTGTATAAACTTCAAGATTTACCGGTATAATTAAAGCCTTTTTTTTCAAAAGTGATTATTTTCGAAGGGTTAAATATTTCGCAGTGGTGTCTTGACATGGCTTTGTTTAGACTTGTTTGTTTGCATTTTAGACTTGAATGTTAGTCCCTCATATTTATTTGCATTCAGATATGGCAGATCAAATTTATTCGTTTATAGTGTATTCATTTAGGTTTTTTGATTGAGTCAAGCCTGCCAATTGATATTTTATCGTGTGTTTTTCTATGGTGTTATGTCATATGATTGTTTCAGAAAAAGGGAGAAAGTTTGGTACTATTAAAACGTGTAATCTCGCTACAAATGTTTGCACCTGTCCTAATTCAGAAATCTGATGTACAGTAGTTGTCTTTTGTGTATGTAGTTTATACGTGTTTCTCGTTTCTCGGTTTTATTGATATAGCTAATACCATTGGTTTTCCGGTTTGAATGGTTTTACACTAGTAATTTTGGGGCCCTTCATAGCTTGTTTTTCGATGTGAGCCAAGGTTCCGTGTTGAACGCTGTACATTGGCCTATAATGGTTTACTTTTTAAAATTGTTATTTGGATGGAGAGTTGTCTCATCGTCACCTCACACCACATCTGCCTATACATGTATCTATAGACATGATATGTACAAATGTCAAAAACAGGTGTACATCAGTCAACATTGTGTTATTATTTTTTTATCACTATAAAAAAACACATATGTAAACAAACACTCACCATGTCACAATAACACAATAACGGGATGTATTAGTAAAGAACCACGTCGTATTAACAAAGAAACACCAAAAAGCATAGAGACAAAGCAGATTAGCAAATATGAAAGATAAAAATACAAAATCAAATCATTGAACAATAACACAATGACATGATGTATAAGCACAGTACCACATCATAGGGGGTTCCACACAGAACTTTCAAAAATGTACACAAGACAACTTGTGATTGAATACCTCTATTATATGCAGAATTTCCAGTAGTTGCGAATAGCGTTCAGTACTTGATTCATACTACTGTCAGATATGGGTTAATTTAAAAAAGAAGATATGGTATGATTGCCAATTAGACAACACTCCAAAAGAATTTAAAGGTCTCAGTACGGCCTTCAACAATTAGCAAACCCCATATCGCATAGTCAGCTATAAAAGGCTTCGTAATGACAATGTAAAACAATTCAAACGAGAAAACTAACGGTCTTTTTTATATACAAAAATAAAATGAACGACACACAAATATGCAACACATAAACAAACGACAACCACTGAATTACAGGCTCCTGACTTTGGACAGGCACATACACATAATATGGCGGGAGCACAATCCTCCCCTAACCTGGAACAGTGATATAACAGTACAACATAACAACGAACTATAAAAATCACGAAAAAGGCTCACATAATTTATGTTTGTGCCTATCTCAAGTCAGGAGTCTGTAATTCAGTGGTTGTCGTTTGTTTATGTGTTACATATTTGTTTTTCGTTCATTTTTGTACATAAATAAGGTCGTTAGTTTTCTCGTTTGAATTGTTTTACATTGTTTTATCGGGGCCTTTTATAGCTGACTATGCGGTATGAGCTTTGCTCATTGTTGAAGGCCGTACGGTGACCTATAGTTGTTAATTTCTGTGTCATTTTGGTCTTTTGTGGATAGTTGTAACATTGGCTCATCTTCATTATATAAACTCATCAGATGGAAAAAACGTGGCCGGATATTTGTACATCCCAGACACAAAAAGACACTAGGAACAGATCTGAGAGTACTCGCAGTTTACTGACAGCTAATTCAAAGCCACACACAACTAATAAAACAAAATCGTCATCTTAGATCTTTTATATGATACTTTTAAGAAAATAAGCATAGAAACAGTACGCCTACAAATATTACTTTAAAACTCGGTGCATCCAAATAACTCTCCTAGGATAATTGCAAACTTTGAAAGCCATTGAGGAGTAAATACCTATTTAAACAGACGGTTTTGTATTAAGTAATTTTTTGTCATATTAATATATTGTTTTTCAAGGATGACACCGTTTCAGAAGAAGAACAGAATTTCATACGTGTCAGCAAGGCATCAGTGGAAGTGCTGACAGACATACTATATGATCTTGCTAATGCAAGCGCATGTCCAATCACCAAACCCAGAAATGAATGTGACATAACTTATCTGTATGCCGAATTACGACGTCAAGGATTATGTCTTCCGTCACGTGGAAGATGGGGTGGAGATAATTGGCCATGTGAGCGAGCTGCTATAAATGTTGGAGATGATATTGAAAGAATACGGCTGAACAGAAATAGGCTTCAACACACATCGCACTTCGAAATGTCGATCTTCGAATTCACCGACAGATGGAAAAAGTTGAATGCCCTTGCGAAAAGGTTCGACGCTCGACTGACACCTGCAATGTTTTACGAGGATAGGCTCATCCGGCTCAACCACTACCTGGGACGAAAACGAGATTTTCAAAATTTCCAAATAAAAGAATCTAAAGGTATTTTAAGTTTATAACTAAAACATATCACCGCTTTTGGGTTTGTAAAATAAAATGGTACTCAAAGAACCTCATTTATATTTACAATCAAAATATTTTACACATGAACCATTCAACTTCGTATGTTTAAGAATATACTCAAATTTTTAATTATCAGATTATGAAGTACTTTTTTTTCAAGTTTAACATTTTTAATCCTTTTGTTAAAGATAGAAGCAAATGATGTTTTTTTCTTTATACTGGAATTATTGAGGAGTAGCGTAAAATTGAAGTTAGAGGTGCCGTTGTTTCCATAGATTTTGAGCAATCTTTACATTTCAATTTTAGTGAAAGTTCTAAAACCATCCAGGCGATGTTCTCAAAATACTGTTTAAGCCTACAAGGTAAGCCATTATTATCAATTGTACATACGCAAAGACGACTCAGTACGTTCAGTAATGTTTCCAATTTATTTATAAGTATTTTCTTTGTAAATTTTCAGTAATGTATAGTAATGTACAATGTGTTACATGGCATGTTTTTTATACAAATATATAAAGATTAAATATGTTGGAAACATTCTTCGATAAGTAATAGTGGACAATGCCTAATTTGCGAAACAAACTGCATACAAAACCTCGCTAATTCGTACACTGGACGATAAAAAAACATCCTTTCTCGAAGTGCCAGATTCGCCTAATTTGATTTTATTTTGATGTACCTTTATCCAGAAAGTTTAACCTAAAGAAAATTGAAAAAAACAAGGTTGTAAAAAAGAAAAATCACAAAAAAACTGAAATGCAAGGAATATTCAAAACAAAAAGTCTTGAATGAAATGATAAAATCATATGAGAAAACACGTCAAACGAATGGACAACAATTGTCATATTCCTGACTTGGTAGAGGCATTTTCAAATGTAGAAAATGGTGAATTGAAACTAGTATTATAGCACTAAACCTCTAACATGTACAACAGTGGCATTAAATTATATTATATTGACAATGTTGCGTGAACAAAAATGTCACATATAGGGGCTTCAACAACAACTCGAACCCATCAAAAACTGTGGGTGATTTCGATACTTTACAAACAAATCTCAATAGACACATTTCATTTTCAAGGGAAAGGAACAGTTTTTTGTATTACAATTTTGTTTTTTTTATTTTCTATGGAAAGGGTCAAATCACGGCAGCATTATTTATACAATATAGGTGCTGTGTGTTACTATGTCAGCTAGGATGAAGGAGTTTAAAGATTTGCTCCAGAAGAGAGTCAACCATGCACTTGACAATTGGAAATTGTTGTCACCTATCCAAACCCCAAAGCACGACAGAGGTTAAAGCAAAAACTGGTTTAAAAAATGTATCTGAAATGATTATGTGGACTGTTATTTGGCGAAAAATCAAGTCCATCGTGTACTTCAAAGCACGGCTCATATTCATATATTATGAACATGTACGTTCTGAACATTCACTTGATATGATTTTGCCATTTGATTATGGACTTTCCGAATTGATTTTCCTCTAAGTTCAGTGTTTTTGTGATTTTACTTTTTGATACGTATGCCACTGGATAAGCATGCATCATTAGTAGAAGCAGCGTCTGCAATAAAAACAAAGTATAGTCGCCGTCACGTAAAATTGTTACCATGTTTTAGGTTGAAAAAATTTAAACTTCATATAACAACCACATTCATTAAAAAAAATGTATTGCATGTACTGGAACCAAATATCTTCTGAAAATCAACTGTTGTCCTTCCTTGTATTGTGTTTGCACTGTAAAATCCGGACCTTCACATAGTCCAAGATTATTGTGTACTTTAAACTCCAACATTGATATTTCCCGAAGTGTTTCTGTGGAGTTCCACGTGTTGTCTATTTTTATCGGGTCTGTCGGAGCTTTCATTATCTGTTTTGTTTTTAAAAAAAAAAAGCGGTAAATTGTATCACATAATTGACCAGGATATTACCGCAGAGTAACGAATGTTATGTAAATGATGGATCCTCATAGAAACCAAGATGGCGGTTTTACAATGTAAATAATGTAAATGATCTTGAAAAATGTGAAGGTTAGGATTATACAGTACAAACACAATAAAAGGTAACACGTTACTGGAATGTATTTTTCTTCCGCTAATGGAAAAACACCGTCCTGAGTGAATGCAGCTGATATTTGAAAAAAAATCGAAAAAAAAAATGTGCCAATTTTTCGTGACGGGTACAAATAAGTCCATGTGAATAAATAGTGTGTTAATAAGTGTTGTTATAATTACAAAGCTTGTAATCAATAGATGTATATATAGACAGTTTGTCACGTCTTTTTGTCATTGCTGTTATACTTATTATTCATTTTTGCTGACAGTACGGTCCGTATGGGTGTTGTTAATTTAGAAATTTATTTCATGTATCTGTGTATGTAGAGAACGTGTCGAACGGCTTGTTCCATTCTTTAAATATAACAATCAATGTATGAAGAATGTGAGCTAGGTAGCTGTGTAAAGGGATTTAATACATGTGTGTAGACAATGAGTCATGTAGCTTTAGTCATTCTTTTACGTTTTTAATCCTTGTATGTAGACAGTGTAACACGAACGATGACTTTGTCACTATATCAAATTGTTTAGTAAAATTGAGAATGAAAATGGAGAATGTGTCAAAGAGACCACAACCCGACCATAGAACAGACAATTATAACAGAAGGTCACCGATAGGTCTTCAATGAAGCGAAAAACTCCAGCACATAAAGGCGTCCTTCATCTGGACTTTATACCACGTTTGAACAATGTGCGTGACTGACAAATATAGCTGTTTATTTTTGCAAAGATTGTTACTCGTGTAAGAAGCCAGTGTACGTGTAAGCATTTTTATTAACTTTAGTGTATAATATATATATATATATTTGTTATGTGAATAGTAGGTCCAGTAGCATTGTCACTAAAATACGTTCTTATTTAGCAAAAATGTTTAGCGTATGCAGACAGATTGCAAAAAAGCCGCGTCAGTATTTTATGTAGACCAAGTTCATGTAGATGTGTCATTGTTTGAATAAATATTTTCCAAAATGTAGACAGTGTGTCACGTAGCTTACTCGTTACTTTAATCCATGTTTTCAAACAGAGTTGTCTTAACACAATTTGATGCATTTTTTTTTCTTAATTTAATGTTGATAATCTACGCAATTACTATATAGATATACTTTGTTCAGTAAAGTTATCAATTCTTAAAGTGTGTTTATCAAATGTGTCAAGTAGCTTTGTCCTGTAGATTGTTTTGTTCCTGGTGTGTATATACAATGTTATTGAATTAGCTACAGTGTTGGTACTTTCCAATAAATAGCTAAAAGTTTCCTATTCAACAAGTTTGTAAAACAGCTATATTTTGGGCTGCCAAAGGGTCTTACTGAACCTACTCTTTCGTTCCTATCTTAACGTGCAAAGTTGGAATAGTAAGATAACAAAAAACGGTAATATTTCTATTTCGAATATATATAAAACTGTCGATATTTCCCATCAGGTTGTGCAACTCTCGTTAAAGACAGGTCAAACGTTTTTCTCTTTTGGAATCATAGATAAATAACAACGATGGGTCGAGTATGACGAGCACAACTCTCTTTCTCTCTCTTTCTCTCTTTCTATGCATTTAAAGAACGACTGTCATGCCTCTTTGGATTGCCCGTTTAAGGCCTGTATGAACTAGAAAGCCTCATAGGTCAACAATGAGCAAAGTCCATACCTCATAGTCATCTATAAAAGGGCCCGAAATGAAAATGTAAACAATTAAAACGAGAACACTAACGGCCTTATTTATGTACAAAAAACAACAAAATACAAAAAGGTAACACATAAACAGACAACCACTGAATTACAGGCTCCTGACTTGGGACAGGCACATACATATTTAGTGAATACATTGTTTAATTGTTATTTATCTATTATGATTCCAAAAGAGCAAAACGCTTGACCTTTCTTTCTCGTTTCATTGAAGACCTGTTGATGACCTTCTGCTGTTGTCTGCTCTATTGTCGGGTTGTTGTCTCTTTGGCACATTCCCCATTTCCATTCTCAATTTTATTTAAATATACATGACCCTCGTCTCTTAATGTGAAATAGTTCTTGACACGAAAACAAGCACTGTGTATAGATTATCGGCTTTGAATTACATTTATATCGTTCCATGTCTGCTGAAAGCAGCAACAATGTGAACATGATTTAAGAGTGATTGATCGAAAACAAATGTTATCAAAGTGTCGAGTAGCAGTTTTTTTTTTTAAATATGTACTATATGTTGAGAACACGAAACTCTTTATATCGTTCTATGACCGGTATTTGAGACAGACTGGCGGTGTCGCCATTGTGTCAAATATTAAATATATCGGATCAGTATAATTATGTTCACTTGTTTTTGTTTATACAAAAAAAGAAGATGTGGTGTGATTGCCAATCAGAAAACTCCCCACATGAGACCAAATGACCAGAAATTTGTCTTTTGATTGATTTAAGCTATTTCAGTTGATACATTTGTATCGTATAGTATGTCTTTCTATGATATGATGTTACACTAGTGTTTCATGTAAAGTGAATGTTGGCGCCTTTTAAAACGTTTGTTGGCTCAGGTCATAAGTAAAGAACCTGCTTCTTAGTGGTTGTCGTTTGCTGGTGTGGTTCATAAATAAAAGCAACAGTAGTATACTGCTGTTCGGAATTCATAAATCGATAGAGAAAAAAAAATCCTAGTTACAAACTAAAACTGAGGGAAACACATCAAGTATAAGAGGAGAACTATGACACAACAGCAACACAACGTTAAAATGTAACTCCAAAAGGACTATTATATAACAATGGCAAATTTCCTGACTTGGTTCAGGACATTTAACAAAAGATGGTGGGTTTACCCTTGTTTTGTGGCATGCATAGCCTCCCGCTTTTATGGCAATGTTAAATATAATATTAACATGACAACATTACATGAAATGACTACAATACAAATAAATGGGAGACCATATAGGACAATGGAATACACGATTAATAGTTAACACATTTAAAGGTGCCGGGTTTGAAATTTAATACACCAGACGCGCGTTTCGTCCACACAAGACTAACCAGTGACGCTCTGATGACAAAATTTCTTAGCCCAAAACATGTACAAAGTTTAAGGTGGCTCGTGGGTACAAAAATTTTAGCAAAAAATTAAACCTTTAGGCCTTAAATTTGAAATATCTTTTTTAACTCATCGGTGACCTATATTTTTTATTATTGTTTTCAAATAATCTGTACATAAACTAAATAATTGTAAAATTTAAGCGATTTATTATATTAGGTTATTTTTGTATTTCAATATTTCCTCTTTTTATCCTATTAGTTCAACAGAAAAAAAGGCCATTAACAAAAATGTATGCTTCTTCCAGAGGCAGATTTTAGCATAAATGAACGGTGACTCCATTTTTTTTTATTTCATTTTTCTTTTAAGTATAAGATAAAGTTCATTTATGAAAAAATATAGCGAAATCCTATATTAGAAAAAAAAAAATCATTTATACCCAGGAGCCCCCTTAAGAACATTGAGGACCAAAAGTTCCAAACAGTTGTCTCTCTTTTCTAGTACATGTATGTATATTGATTGGATCGTTGGTTTTCCTGTATGAATTATTTTACACTAATCATTTGTGTAGTCCTTTATAGCTTGCAGTTTGGTGTGAGCTATTGCTCCATGTTAAAGGCCGTCTTTGACCTTTACTGATTTACTTTAACACATAGTGACTTGATTGAGATTTGTCTCATTTGCACTCATACCATATCTTCTTATATCTATTTACACAGTTTGACGTCTCTGATAACTTCTTTACAGACATCGATATCGCCATACGAAAACTACGGAGCGACTGAGGCGAACTAAAGAACGATAACATTGTTAGCACCAGATAACGAATTGAAATATCTGCCACTGGAAGTTTTAAAAGAAACAATTAATCAACAATTAACTTTTCCCCTGAAAAGATCAACTCTGAAGTTCATTTGCCAACAATAGAAAAACTGTACACGTCGAATCACTAATTTATTAAAAATCCGCTTTGTTTTACTGTTATTGGTTTTTTTAATCTCTTGAATTATTCGGATGCTAATGGAATATTTCCCTCTATACACACATTTCCAACCTTCTGCAGGAGTTTGATCGATTTGTCATTTGAAAATGTTCACTCATTTGAAAGTGGTTTTGTTCCTTTTAGTGTAGAAATACAGATAATGTCTTAAAAGGTTGAATAAACCGGAACATTGTGATTAAAAGTTTTGTTTTTCAACAAGACAAATGTTTGGCACATTTATGGATGACAGTTTTACAGGTTCTGTTATTTTAATATCTTAACGAGTAAATGCAGGATGCAATTTGAATTTTTATGAATGATATATACAGTCCGCCAAAAGTTAAGCACCACCTACTTTTATTGCATCGATTTTTTTTCAAATTTAAAAAATCAATTATTCCTCGAAAAATAGAAAACAATCATACAGCAATTTTGCTAATGTATACCATAAACAAACCACAAATATAATTTTGGTCACTTATGAAGGTTCTATGCATGTACGTTTTTCGTTCATATAAATAGTGTAAATTACACAATTTAGAAATGGAATTTAAGTTTCACTGTGATTTTATTTTTTTACAATTAATCAACCAATATCATTAAAATTTTCTTCACATAATCTTTTGTATGTTTGGCAAATTTAATGTCATTTTAAGTCAATAGCATGTGTAACAACCTCATTTCCGGTACAGTTTCATAACACGACGTATCTTTCTCGGTACAAGCCATCAAAACTTTAGTTGGGGAAATCTGTTGCATTAAACAACAAATGCCACTTTTAAATCGACAAAGTTTTGGAAACGGTGAATCTCTGCGATTGAGATTTCCGACAATGGCATCTTAGACATGTTTGATAGGGTTTATGTATGTATTCAAGGAAGGCCAAAAGTCAGTGTAAATGGCTGGTTGCTCTTTGGACTCGGTTAAAACTCTTGATCTGTGTGGTATAGCGTTGTTATTCAGGTACAAGGGTCTTAACAATGTTGACGCAAGTGGGGGATTATTAAAATGACGGACTACAATGTGTAAAGGCACCAAACCTCTGTATGTCTGTCCGTTTATGTTACCTTGCAGATTATGCATACCCAGCTTATAACGGTATAAGAAGCAACCCCGTACTGGAACACAACCAGCAATGAATGCAGTCCTTTTGAAAACATTGTTTTTTTGTCATAGGCCGTTTTTTTTCCCTGCGAAATTCGTATTATGGCGACTACTGGCAGTAAAGGAAACTGACTCTTATCTGACCAATGAGTGTTTTGTCAGGTTCTTATGTTCAAGCATAGATGGTCATTATCCCATTTAAACCTGACGATAGTGTGCCTGCTTGAAGGTACAGGTCTCTATACACCACGACTTGCTCTTCGTTTGCCTATATGAAGTCGACGGACCAATGTACGAACACTAACACGACCACCTTGGGAAACAGTGTATTTGTAAACGCACATATGATCTTTGATAAAAGGTTGCTTGACTGTTTTTTTAGAATTCAATCTTGTTGGTCGTAATGAATTTTCTTAGTGTATGTTAAAGGTAATTCATAACACCAAAAATTAATATATTTTTTGCAATAGTTAAAAAAATATCGCCAGTTATATTTCGGTGGTGCTTAACTTTTGGCGGACTGTATATATAGGTTAAAAACAATATTTGACGTTTATATTTATATTCGTTATATAAAAATGTATGTTTAA
The DNA here is from genome assembly GCF_036588685.1 of Mytilus trossulus. Classification (NCBI taxonomy): domain Eukaryota; kingdom Metazoa; phylum Mollusca; class Bivalvia; order Mytilida; family Mytilidae; genus Mytilus; species Mytilus trossulus. The sequence continues at coordinate 2,031,477 of NC_086385.1, forward strand.
ACATATTTATTTATAGTGGAGTGGATTGGGGAAACAGTTTATTGCAATTAATACTAATCCATATCCACTTTGCATGTGATAGTGCTGCCTTGTAGGAGCAATTTAGACTGCGATTAGAAACCTAAAATTTGATTTTTACGTGCAACAGATATCATGGCTCTCTCTTAAAACAGTCAGTCATTTTTTTTCCCACTTCCTACAGACAATTATCGCTTCTCAATACCATACTTGCAATTGTTGTCCCTGCGTGAAATTTTCTAACCGAAACTTGGATCATCGCACAACGAACATTTGTGTTAAAACTCCAATGCGCTACAAAATGTAACCACTACACTAAGGCTTTCTAAAAATTTACTGTGTTGCAGATCTTATGTACTCCCGTTATTTTGTTTAATTGGGTCTATACTCGATGAAATTTACTTTCAATGTCCATTTAAAGATTACTGTATTAACTATGTATAAGCCGATGGGTAAAAGCTGTTTGAAAAAATACCTGAGAAGGAGTAACTTCCCTTGAAAAATATATTTAATAGAGTATTTTGTGTAATTCGTCTTCCTCTGGACAATTTCGACCACTTGTTCGTTTAAAGTATCACATAAAAACTAACACATTAAAGAAAACATGCTTTAAATCTGGTATTAATCACGGAAAAAATATTCTTTGTATATACAGCGAATCAGTATAGCAGCTTTGCGTTACAATTGTATCGCACATATTTCATAAAATAAATACGTAGGTCTTACTGTAAACGACACGAGATTCTCTCGCGAGATAACTTTTGATACTTGAACCTACTATAGAAGTAGGATAACTTATTTCATTATGCAAATTTCTGACAATAATTTTTATCCTTTAGTAAAGTTAAAACATATTTATGTCAGTATAGCGGATTCGGAAAGAAATTATTGTAACTTATATTATTTCCTTTCCAATTTGCAGGTGCGAGTGCTGCACTGTAGCGGCATTTGCCTGCTCTTTTTCGAAATCTACATGGGTGTTGTTTACGTGTAAGAAATATGGGTCTCTCTTAATAAGGGCAAGCCATTAATCGTCCCCTTCCGACGAACTATCATCGTTTCTGTAGGGTTTCCGTATTGTGAAAATAAAAAAAAAGAAGATAAGGTATGATTGCCTATGAGACAACTCCTCACAACAAACCAAAAAGACACAGAATTTAACAATTATAGGTCACCGTACGACCTTCAACAATCAGCAAACCCCATACCGAATAGTCAGCCACTAAAGGCCCTGAAATGACAATTTAAAATAATTCAAACAAGAATTAAAAGAGGTAACACATATACAAACGATAACCACTGAATTACAGGCTCTTGACTTGGGACAGTCAGCACATATTCATTTAGTAAATACATTGTTTAAATATACATCTACATCGTCTCTTGAAGTGAAATTGTTCTTAACACGCGAAAACAGACACATTTGTATAGATTATCGGCTTTTCATTAGATTGATATGATCGTAGAATATCTGCAGAGAGGAACAATGTGAACATTGTTTGAGAGTTGGTGAACGGGGCGAATGAAACAATAACAATGTTATCAAAGTGTTCACTTGCAGTTTTTTTTTAAATATGTGTACGTTGAGAACACGATACTCTGTATATCGTTCTATGGCTGGTAGTCGAAACAGACTGGCGGCGTCACCATTGTGTAAAAGATTCACTTGTCTTTGTTAAGACAAAAAAAAGAAGATGTGGTGTGATTGCCAAAGAGACAACTCCCCACAAGAGACCAAATGACTCAGAAATTTATCTTTCGATTTTTTAAAGCTATTTCAGTTGATACATTTTTATCGTATAGTGTGTTTTTCTATGCTGTGATGTTACACTAGTGTTTCATGTAAAGTGAATGTTGGCGCCTTTTAAAACGTTTGTTGGCTCAGGTCATAAGTAAAGAACCTGCTTCTCAGTGGTTGTCGTTTGCTGGTGTGGTTCATAAATAAAAGCAACAGTAGTATACTGCTGTTCGGAATTCATAAATCGATAGAGAAAAAAAACAAATCCGAGTTACAAACTAAAACTGAGGGAAACACATCAAGTATAAGAGGAGAACTATGACACAACAGCAACACAACGTTAAAATGTAACTCCAAAAGGACTATTATATAACAATGGCAAATTTCCTGACTTGGTTCAGGACATTTAACAAAAGATGGTGGGTTTACCCTTGTTTTGTGGCATGCATAGCCTCCCGCTTTTATGGCAATGTTAAATATAATATTAACATAACAACATTACATGTAAGGACTACAATACAAATAAAAGGGAGAACATAAAGGACAGAGGAATACACGATTAATAGCTAACACATTTAAAGATGCCGGGTTTCAAATTTAATACACCAGACGCGCGTTTCGTCAACACAAGACTAACCAATGACGCTCTGATGTCAAAAGTTCTAAAGCAAAAACATGTACAAAGTTTAAGAGCATTGAGGACCAAAAGTTCCAAAAAGTTGTTTCTCTTTTCTCGTGTGTATATTGATTAAATCGTTGGTTTTCCTGTCTGAATTGATTTACACTAATCATTTGTGTAGCCCGTTATAACTTGCAGTTTGGTGTGAGCTATTGCTCCATGTAAAAGGCCGTCTTTGACCTATGCTGGCATACTTTAACAAATAGTGACTTGGATTGAGATTTGTCTCATTGGCATTCATACCATATCTTCTAATATATATGTACACACTGCGACGTCTCTGATAACTTCTTTACAGACACCGAGATCGCCATACGAGAACTACGGAGCGACTGAGGCGAACTAAAGAACGATAACATTGTTAGCACCAGATAACGAATTGAAATATCTTCCATAAGCAGATAAGTTTTAAAAGAAACAATTAATCAATTAATCAACAATTAACTTTTCCCCTTTGATTGTATCTTACAAATCATGGGGTGTCCTTAATATATATAAAAAAAAGCAGTGGTACCCAACACTTTCATTAAAATTAATTTGGCTCGTTTAATTTTCATTAAATTTTGAAAATGTATTTACTTTGACCCTTTAACAAAAATATAAAAATTTCAAAAATTTTGAACCAACCGTGTTGTCAGAAAAATTACACTGGTTATACAGCAGTTTGACAAATACCAATTTTGATTATAGAGAAGCTTAAAATTTCCTTTACAACACAACGTAATAAAAACGTTTAGGTGATTTTACAGAGTTATCTCCCTGTAATGTTAGGTACCACCTTAATTGGTTTATCCTGTTGAGATAGATTCTGAGATCGAATTCGTACACTTTTAAAACATCTCGTTTGGATTATTTTATGTTCATTCACCAACAATAGACAAACTGTACACGTAGAATCATTAATTTATGAAAAATCCGCTTTGTTTTACTATTATTTTTTTTAATCTCTTTTGAATTATTCCGATACTTATTTAATATTTCCCACTGGACACAAATCTTCAACTTTCTGAAGGAGTTGATCGATTTGTTATTTTACAAAATTCACACATTTGACAGGGGTTGTAGAAATCATTTAAATGGTTTAATAAACCGGAACATTGTGATTGAAGGTTTTGTTTTTCAACAAGACAAATGTTTGGTATATTCATTTACAGTTAATACATGTACTGATATTTTAATATCTTAACGCTTAAATTCAGTATTCAATTTGAATTTTTATGTATGGATAAACTATATAGTCTTAATATTTATATTCGTTATATAAAAATGTATGTTTAAACATATTTATTTATAGTGGAGTGGATTGGGAAACAGTTTATTGCAATTAATACTAATCCATATCCACTTTGCAGGAGTGTTGCCTTGTAGGAGCATTAGACTGCGATTAGAAACCTAAAATTTGATTTTTCATGCAACATATACATATCATGGCTCTTTCTTAAACAGTCAGTCATTTGTTTTCCACTTCCTACAGACAATTATCGCTTCTCAATACCATACTTGCAATTGTTGTCCCTGCGTGAAATTTTCTAACCAAAACTTGGATCGCACAACGAACATTTGTGTTAAAAGTCCGATGCGCTACAAAATGTAACCACTACACTAAGGCTATCTAATAATTTACTGTGTTGCAGGTCTTATGTACTCCCGTTATTTTGTTTAATTTGGTCTATACTCGATGAAATTTACTTTCAATGTCCATTTAAAGATTACTGTATTAACTATGTATAAGCCGATGGGTAAAAGCTGTTTGAAAAAATACCTGAGAAGGAGTAACTTCCCTTGAAAAATATATTTAATAGAGTATTTTGGGTAATTCGTCGTCCTCTGGACAATTTCGACCGCTTGTTCGTTTAAAGTATCACATAAAAACTAACACATTAAAGAAAACATGCTTTAAATCTGGTATTAATCACTGAAAAATATTCTTTGTCTAACAGCGAATCAGTATAGCAGCTTTGCATTACAATCGTATCGCACATATTTTATAAAATAAATACGTAGGTCTTACTGTAAAACGACACGAGATTCTCTCGCGAGATAACTTTTGATACTTGAACCTACTATAGAAGTAGGATTACTTACAAAAAAAATGTATTTCATTATGCAAATTTCTGACAATAATTGTTATCCATTAGTAAAGTTAAATAGATATAGGAAGATGTGGTGTGAGTGCCAATGAGACAACTCTCCATCCATATTTATGTCAGTATAGCGGATTCGGAAACAAATTATTGTAACTTATATTAATTCCTTTCCAATTTGCAGGTGCGAGTGCTGCACTGTAGCGGCATTTGCCTGCTCTTTTTCGAAATCTACATGGGTGTTGTGTACGTGTAAGAGATATGGGTCTCTCTTAATAAGGACCAGCCGGCCATTAATCATCCCCTTCCGCCGAACTATCATCGTTTCTGTAGGGTTTCCGTATTGTGCAAATAAAAAAAAAAGAAGATAAGGTATGATTGCCTATGAGACAACTCCTCACAACAAACCAAAAAGACACAGAATTTAACATTTATAGGTCACCGTACGACCTTCAACAATCAGCAAACCCCATACCGAATAGTTAGTACTAAAGGCCCTGAAATGACAATTTGAAATAATTCAAACGAGAAAACTAACGGCCTTATTTATATAACGAAAAAATCAGTTTTCTCCAAAATTAGCCGAACTATTCACACTAGCACAAGCACACATACATGTCTAAGGTGTCAAATGGGGACACCTGCTACAACACGATCAAATGGGGACTTTTTATGTGTAGGTCTTGTGTTTAATTTGATATCAGATCTGCTTATAAAAGAACTTATTATAATCGCATGTAACAGTTGGTAGCTGAAAAATGCCATTTAAATGACATAAATTAAGTGAACGAAATGGGGACACACAAATTAAACACACATGTATGATATCAGCTTTCTAAATGGGGACAATTCGTGGCATTTCTTTCGTGAATTAATTGGGGACACACAGTATGATATGAGATTTCTAAATGAGGACTTTTTGTCTTATCAAAGATATCGAAGTGGGGACATTAGTGTGTCAATTGAATGCATCAAAATAGGATTATCTTATGTAATTAAACCATTGGTAGCGGTCTCTATTCAAATGAACTATCTGATGAAGATGACATTCTGTATACATACCTGTATTCTAGGGGTCATTTTTCTAGAACAAATCAGTATCAGTGTTATATGAAAGTTATCTAGGGTTGTTAAAAATCTCAGTAAGAGTGTTTCAGAACGTTCCCGTCTGATAAAAACCTCGAACAACTTATTTTCAGTAATGTAGAAATGTTTGCTGGTCAGTAGACATTTGCGGAAACCAGGTCTACCTAGGATTACACTTTAGACTGACGATTACAGGTGACACAAACGAGGGGTCATCTCAAAATACAAAAACATACAAACACTACAGATACAAAATAACAAAATGATCACAAATGGTGTCTTTTATTAAAACATAAAAAAAAGATTAAACCAACACGTTAAAATTTCATATGTCAGAAGCGCTTTTCCGTATTTACAATCAGACCGCACAAAGCCGAATATTTGAAGACAAGGATTTATATATATATAAGACTGAAGGTGTAAATAGATGTATGGTATATATTTTATCAGCAGGAACAATAGATTTTCCCCGCGAAACATGTTTATTTAAAGGGGCACTAGCAGTTAAATTCATGGTCATCGATTTGACTCAAATTCTCATATTTGATTTATAACAATGTAAAACATTTATCCACACTATCAAAAGTCTAAAATAAAGTTTACAGAGCATATAGGTTCGTTTCGTGTGTATTTTGGTCCAGACGCCATCTAATTAACTATCGATTTGACGTCAGATGACCATATAAGCGATGTAAACATAAATAAAGATATGGATAGATTAAACCAACACGTGCAATTGGATTTGTATAGGTCTGTTTGATATAGATTAAAAATAGATGTTTCTCATTGCTTTTAACCGTATAAGAATGATTTTATGTGCATCGGATTGGTAATCAAATGATTTACCGTAGTTTCACTTTCATTGTTGACATTCTTTTTTTTTAAATTACAAGTACACGTACAATGCATGCGTTGTCAATCTCTAGCTAGGGGTTAAATTGAAGTTCACATGAATACGGATTTAAAGAGATTGACTCATTCACTTGCAAGGAAAACCTAATTATCAATGTTTCTTAGCGTATTTTGACAAAATTGAACCTTTTTGGCTGCAAAAAGCAAATTGTTATTTCACTATTTCACTTTCATTATTGATTGAACAAAAAAAAATTAAACTTTAGATTTTTTTTATATATCTCGAAGCTAGTGCCCCTTTAATTGCAATGGTTAGTATACAAAACCAGCAAAGATATTGTTCAAAGGATATTCTACAAACTGTTTTATTTGAAATAGTAATGTTGGTGTCGTTTTTTTTATGCACGATTAACTTCGTATCCACAACTGTTGCCTTGCCGACTTGAATATATTGAGATTGTTTATTTAACAATTTCTTCGTGTTAAAATGAACGTCGTCGCAGTGGGAGATCACGGGCTGTTTCTTGGGTTGGATCACCCCTTTTTCTTGTCGTTGAATTCTTTTGACTAGGGACATATGTTGGACACCCCCCCTTTTTCCCCACAAGATCTGTGTTATAGAAATGTTATCTAGGGTTCATATCTCTTGTAAAACACAGGACCTATGCTATAGGAACGTTAACAAGGGTTCATATCCCTTGTAAAACACAGGACCTGTGTTATAGGAATATTATCTAGGGTGCAGATCTCTTGTAAAACAAAGGACCTGTGTTATAGGAATGTTATCTAGGGTTCATATACCTTGTAAAACATAAGACCTGCGTTATAGAACTGTTATCTAGGGTTGATATCCCTTGTAAAACACAGGACCTGTGTTATAGGAATGTTATCTAGGGTTCATATCTCTTGTCAAACACAGGACCTGTGTTATAGGAATGTTATCTAGGGTTCATATCTCTTGTAAAACACAGAACCTGTGTTATAAGAATGTTATCTAGGATTCATATCTCTTATAAAACACAAGACTTGTGTTATAGGAATGTTATCTAGGGTTCATATCTCTTGTAAAACACAGGACCTATGTTATAGGAACGTTAACATTAGTTCATATTCCTTGTAAAACACAGGACCTGTGTTATATGAACGTTATCTAGGGTTCATATCCCTGGTAAAACACACGGACCTGTGTTATAGGAACGTTAACAAGGGTTGATATTCCTTGTAAAACCAAGGACCTGTGTTATAGGAATATTATCTAGGGTTCATATCCTTTGTAAATACAAGACCTGTGTTATAGGAATGTTATATAGGGTTCATATCCCTTGTAAAACACAGGACCTATGTTATAGGAACGTTAACAAGGGTTGATATCGCTTGTAAAACACAAGACCTGTGTTATAGGAATGTTATATAGGGTTCATATCCCTTATAAAACACAGGACCTGTACATGTGTTATATGAACGTTATCTAGGGTTTATATCCCTTGTAAAACACAGGACCGGTGCTATAGGAATATTATCTAGGGTGCATATCCCTTGTAAAACACAGGACATGTGTTATAGGAATGTTATCTAGGGTGCATATCTCTTGTAAAACACAGGACCTGTGTTATAGGAATGTTATCTAGGGTTCATATCCCTTGTAAAACACAGGACCTGTGTTATAGGAATGTTAAAAAGGGTTGATATTCCTTGTAAAGCCAAGGACCTGTGTTATAGGAATGTTATCTAGGGTTCATTTCCTTTGTAAATACAAAACCTGTGTTAAAGGAATGTTATCTAGGGTTCATATCCCTTGTAAAACATAGGACCTATGTTATAGGAACGTTAACAAGGGTTCATATCGCTTGTAAAACACATAACCTGTGTTATAGGAATGTTATATAGGGTTTATATCCATAGTAAAACACAGGACCTGTGATATAGGTATATTATCTAGGGTGCATATCTCTTGTAAAACACAGGCCTGTGTTATAGGAATATTGTCTTGGGTTCATATCCTTTGTAAAACACAGGACCTGTCTTATAGGAAAGTAATCTAAGATTCATATCCCTTGTAAAACACAGTACCTGTGTTATAGGAATGTTATCTAGTGTTCATATCCTTTGTAAAACACAAGACCTGTGTTATAGGAATGTTATCTAGGGTTCATATCCTTTTTAATACACAAGACTTGTGTTATATGAACGTTATATAGGGTTCATATCCCTTGTAAAACACAGGGCCTGTGTTATAGGAATGTTATCTAGGGTTCAAATCCCTAGTAAAACACAGAAACTGTGTTATAGGAACGTTATCTAGGGTGCATATCCCTTTTAAAACACAAGATCTGTGTTATAGGAATGTTATCTAGGGTTCATATCGCTTGTAAAACACAAGACTTGTGTTATAGGAATGTTATCTAGGGTTCATATCGCTTGTAAAACAAAGGACCTTTGTTATAGGAATGTTATCTAGGGTTCATATCGCTTGTAAATCACAGGACCTGTGTTATATGAATGTTATCTAGGGTTCATATCTCTTGTAAAACACAGGACCTGTGTTATAGGATTGTTTTCTAGGGTTCCTATCGCTTGTAAAACACAAGACCTGTGTTATAGGAATGTTATCTAGGGTTCATATCGCTTGTAAAACACTAGACCTCTGTTATAGGAATGTTATCTATGGTTCATATCTCTTGTAAAACACAGGACCTATGTTATAGGAATGTTATCTAGGGTTCATATCGCTTGTAAAACACAGGACCTGTGTTATAGGAATGTTATTTAGGGTTGATATCCCTTGTAAAACACAAGACCTGTGTTATGGGAATGTTATCTAGGGTTCATATCTCTTGTAAAACACAGGACCTATGTTATAGGAATGTTATCTAGGGTTCATATCGCTTGTAAAACACAGGACCTGTGTTATAGGAATGTTATTTAGGGTTGATATCCCTTGTAAAACACAAGACCTGTGTTATGGGAATGTTATCTAGGGTTCATATCTCTTGTAAAACACAGGACCTATGTTATAGGAATGTTATCTAGGGTTCATATCGCTTGTAAAACACAGGACCTGTGTTATAGGAATGTTATCTAGGGTTGATATCCCTTGTAAAACACAGGACCTGTGTTATAGGAATGTTATCTAGGGTTGATATCCTTTTTAAAACACAAGACCTGTGTTACAGGAATGTTATCTAGGGTTGATATCTCTTGTAAAACACAGGACCTGTATTATAGGAAAGATATCTAGGGTTCATATCGCTTGTAAAACACAGGACCTGTGTTATAGGAATGTTTTATAGGGTTCATATCGCTTGTAAAACACAAGACCTGTGTTACAGGAATAATATCTAGGGTTGATATCTCTTGTAAAACACAGGACTTGTGTTATAGGAATGTTATCTAGGGTTGATATCTCTTTTAAAACACAAGACCTGTGTTATAGGAATGTTATCTAGGGTTCATATCTCTTGTAAAACACAAGACCTGTGTTCCAGGAATAATATCCAGGGTTGATATCTCTTGTAAAACACAGGACTTGTGTTATAGGAATGTTATCTAGGGTTCATATCGCTTGTAAAACACTAGACCTATCTTATATGAATGTTATCTATGGTTCATATCTCTTGTAAAACACAGGACCTATGTTATAGGAATGTTATCTAGGGTTCATATCACTTGTAAAACACTAGACCTATCTTATATGAATGTTATCTAGGGTTCATATCGCTTGTAAAACACAGGACCTGTGTTATAGGAATGTTATCTAGGGTTGATATCCCTTGTAAAACACAAGACCTGTGTTATAGGAATGTTATCTAGGGTTCATATCGCTTAAAAAACACAAGACCTGTGTTACAGGAATGTTACCTAGGGTTCATATCTCTTGTAAATCACAGGACTTGTGTTATAGGAATGTTATCTAGGGTTGATATCCCTTGTAAAACACAAGACCTGTGTTATAGGTATGTTATCTAGGGTTCATATCTCTTGTAAAACACAAGACCTGTGTTACAGGAACAATATCTAGGGTTGATATCTCTTGTAAAACACAGGACTTGTGTTATAGGAATGTTATCTAGGGTTGATATCTCTTGTAAAACACAGAACTTGTGTTATAGGAATGTTATCTAGGGTTGATATCCCTTTTAAAACACAAGACCTGTGTTACAGGAATGTTATCTAGGTTTGATATCTCTTGTTAAACACAGGACCTGTATTATGGGTAAGTTATCTAGGGTTCATATTTCTTGTAAAAACAGGACCTGTGTTATAGGAATGTTTTATAGGGTTCATATCGCTTGTAAAACACAAGACCTGTGTTACAGAAATAATATCTAGGGTTGATATCTCTTGTAAAACACAGGATTGTGTTATAGGAATGTTATCCAGGGTTGATATCCCTTTTAAAACACAAGACCTGTGTTATAGGAATGTTATCTAGGGTTCATATCTCTTGTAAAACACAAGACCTGTGTTCCAGGAATAATATCTAGGGTTGATATCTCTTGTAAAACACAGGACCTGTGTTATAGGAATGTTATCTAGGGTTGAAATCCCTTTTAAAACACAAGACCTGTGTTATAGGAATGTTATCTAGGGTGCATATCTCTTGTAAAACACAAGACCTGTGTTCCAGGAATAATATCTAGGGTTGATATCTCTTGTAAAACACAGGACGTATGTTATAGGAATGTTATCTAGGGTTCATATCGCTTGTAAAACACAGGACCTGTGTTATAGGAATGTTATTTAGGGTTGATATCCCTTGTAAAACACAAGACCTGTGTTATGGGAATGTTATCTAGGGTTCATATCTCTTGTAAAACACAGGACCTATGTTATAGGAATGTCATCTAGGGTTCATATCTCTTGTAAAACACAGGACCTGTGTTATAGGAATGTTATCTAGGGCGACATCCCTTGTAAAACACAAGACCTGTGTTATAGGAATGTTATCTAGGGTTCATCGTTTGTAAAACATAAGACCTGTGTTACAGGAATGTTATCTAGGGTTGATATCTCTTGTAAAACACAGTACTTGTGTTATAGGAATGTTATCTAGGGTTGATATCCCTTGTAAAACACAAGACCTGTGTTATAGGTATGTTATCAAGGGTTCATATCTCTTGTAAAACACAAGACCTGTGTTACAGGAATAATATCTAGGGTTGATATCTCTTGTAAAACACAGGACTTGTGTTATAGGAATGTTATCTAGGGTTCATATCGCTTGTAAATTACAGGTCCCGTGTTATAGGAATGTTATCTAGGGTTCATATCTCTTGTAAAACACAGGACCTGTGTTATAGGAATTTTTTTCTAGGGTTCATATCGCTTGTAAAACACTAGACCTGTGTTATAGGAATGTTATCTAGGGTTGATATCACTTGTAAAACACAGGACTTGTGTTATAGGAATGTTATCTAGGGTTGATATCCCTTTTAAAACACAAGACCTGTGTTATAGGAATGTTATATAGGGTTCATATCTCTTGTAAAACACAGGACCTGTATTATAGGAATGTTATCTATGGTTCATATCTCTTGTAAAACACAGGACCTGTGTTATAGGAATGTTATCTAGGGTTCATATCTCTTGTAAAACACAAGACCTGTGTTACAGGAATGTTATCTAGGGTTGATATCTCTTGTAAAACACAGGACCTGTGTTATAGGAATGTTATCTAGGGTTCATATCGCTTGTAAAACAAAGGACCTGTGTTATAGGAATGTTATCTAGGGTTCATATCGCTTGTAAATCATAGGACCTGTGTTATAGGAATGTTATCTAGGGTTCATATCTCTTGTAAAACACAGGACCTGTGTTATAGGAATGTTTTCTAGGGTTCATATCGCTTGTAAAACACAAGACCTGTGTTATAGGAATGTTATCTAGGGTTCATATCTCTTGTAAAACATAGGACTTGTGTTATAGGAATGTTATTTAGGGTTGATATCCCTTTTGAAACACAAGACCTGTGTTATAGGAATGTTATCTAGGGTTCATATCTCTTGTAAAACACAAGACCTGTGTTACAGGAATGTTATCTAGGGTTGATATCTGTTGTAAAACACAGGACTTGTGTTATAGGAATATTATCTAGGGTTGATATCCCTTTTGAAACACAAGACCTGTGTTATAGGAATGTTATTTAGGGTTCATATCGCTTGTAAATTACAAGACCTTCGTTATAGGATTGTTATCTAGGGTTCATATCTCTTTCTAACAAACATCAAACTGGGAAATATACTTGACTAATTAAAATCAAGTCGGTACACGTATGCTTGTCCAAGTATTATCAATTGGGGACACACATGATTGAATCTTACTAAATGAGGACTTTTTTTTTGAAAATTTAAGAAATCGTCAATCTTTTTTGTACGTTTTGAATGGGCTTCGTAAATTGCGGGACCAATGTTATATGAACGTTATCTAGGGTTCATATCGCTTTGTGAAACACAAGACCTGTGATGTAGGAATGTTATCTAGGGTTCATATCTCTTGTAAAACACAGGACCTATGTTATAGGAATGTTATCTAGGGTTCATATCGCTTGTACAACACTAGACCTATCTTATATGAATGTTATCTATGGTTCATATCTCTTGTAAAACACAGGACCTATGTTATAGGAATGTTATCTAGGGTTCATATCACTTGTAAAACACTAGACCTATCTTATATGAATGTTATCTAGGGCTCATATCGCTTGTAAAACACAGGACCTGTGTTATAGGAATGTTATCTAGGGTTGATATCCCTTGTAAAACACAAGACCTGTGTTATAGGAATGTTATCTAGGGTTCATATCGCTTGTAAAACACAAGACCTGTGTTACAGGAATGTTATCTAGGATTGATATCTCTTGTAAAACACAGGACTTGTGTTATAGGAATGTTATCTAGGGTTAATATCCCTTGTAAAACACAAGACCTGTGTTATAGGTATGTTATCTAGGGTTCATATCTCTTGTAAAACACAAGACCTGTGTTACAGGAATAATATCTAGGGTTGATATCTCTTGTAAAACACAGGACTTGTGTTATAGGAATGTTATCTAGGGTTGATATCCCTTGTAAAACACAAGACCTGTGTTATAGGTATCTTATCTAGGGTTCATATCTCTTGTAAAACACAAGACCTGTGTTACAGGAATAATATCTAGGGTTGATATCTCTTGTAAAACACAGGACTTGTGTTATAGGAATGTTATCTAGGGTTGATATCCCTTTTAAAACACAAGACCTGTGTTATAGGAATGTTATCTAGGGTTCATATCTCTTGTAAAACACAAGACCTGTGTTACAGGAATGTTATTTAGGGTTGATATCTCTTGTTAAACACAGGACTTGTGTTATAGGAATGTTATCTAGGGTTCATATCGCTTGTAAAACAAAGGACCTGTGTTATAGGAATGCTATCTAGGGTTCATATCGCTTGTAAATCACAGGACCTGTGTTAAGGAATGTTATCTAGGGTTCATATCTCTTGTAAAACACAGGACCTGTGTTATAGGAATGTTATCTAGGGTTCATATCTCTTGTAAAACACAAGACCTGTGTTACAGGAATGTTATCTAGGGTTGATATCTCTTGTAAAACACAGGACCTGTGTTATAGGAATGTTATCTAGGGTTCATATCGCTTGTAAAACAAAGGACCTGTGTTATAGGAATGTTATCTAGGGTTCATATCGCTTGTAAAATCATAGGACCTGTGTTATAGGAATGTAATCTAGGGTTCATATCTCTTGTAAAACACAGGACCTGTGTTATAGGAATGTTTTCTATGGTTCATATCGCTTGTAAATCACAGGACCTGTGTTATATGAATGTTATCTAGGGTTCATATCTCTTGTAAAACACAGGACCTGTGTTATAGGAATGTTATCTAGGGTTCATATCGCTTGTAAAACACAAGACCTGTGATATAGGAATGTTATCTAGGGTTCATATCGCTTGTAAAACACTAGACCTCTGTTATAGGAATGTTATCTATGGTTCATATCTCTTGTAAAACACAGGACCTATGTTATAGGAATGTTATCTAGGGTTCATATCGCTTGTAAAACACAGGACCTGTGTTATAGGAATGTTATTTAGGGTTGATATCCCTTGTAAAACACAAGACCTGTGTTATGGGAATGTTATCTAGGGTTCATATCTCTTGTAAAACACAGGACCTATGTTATAGGAATGTTATCTAGGGTTCATATCGCTTGTAAAACACAGGACCTGTGTTATAGGAATGTTATCTAGGGTTGATATCCCTTGTAAAACACAGGACCTGTGTTATAGGAATGTTATCTAGGGTTGATATCCTTTTTAAAACACAAGACCTGTGTTACAGGAATGTTATCTAGGGTTGATATCTCTTGTAAAACACAGGACCTGTATTATAGGAAAGATATCTAGGGTTCATATCGCTTGTAAAACACAGGACCTGTGTTATAGGAATGTTTTATAGGGTTCATATCGCTTGTAAAACACAAGACCTGTGTTACAGGAATAATATCTAGGGTTGATATCTCTTGTAAAACACAGGACTTGTGTTATAGGAATGTTATCTAGGGTTGATATCTCTTTTAAAACACAAGACCTGTGTTATAGGAATGTTATCTAGGGTTCATATCTCTTGTAAAACACAAGACCTGTGTTCCAGGAATAATATCCAGGGTTAATATCTCTTGTAAAACACAGGACTTGTGTTATAGGAATGTTATCTAGGGTTCATATCGCTTGTAAAACACTAGACCTATCTTATATGAATGTTATCTATGGTTCATATCTCTTGTAAAACACAGGACCTATGTTATAGGAATGTTATCTAGGGTTCATATCACTTGTAAAACACTAGACCTATCTTATATGAATGTTATCTAGGGTTCATATCGCTTGTAAAACACAGGACCTGTGTTATAGGAATGTTATCTAGGGTTGATATCCCTTGTAAAACACAAGACCTGTGTTATAGGAATGTTATCTAGGGTTCATATCGCTTAAAAAACACAAGACCTGTGTTACAGGAATGTTATCTAGGGTTGATATCTCTTGTAAATCACAGGACTTGTGTTATAGGAATGTTATCTAGGGTTGATATCCCTTGTAAAACACAAGACCTGTGTTATAGGTATGTTATCTAGGGTTCATATCTCTTGTAAAACACAAGACCTGTGTTACAGGAACAATATCTAGGGTTGATATCTCTTGTAAAACACAGGACTTGTGTTATAGGAATGTTATCTAGGGTTGATATCTCTTGTAAAACACAGAACTTGTGTTATAGGAATGTTATCTAGGGTTGATATCCCTTTTAAAACACAAGACCTGTGTTACAGGAATGTTATCTAGGGTTGATATCTCTTGTTAAACACAGGACCTGTATTATGGGTAAGTTATCTAGGGTTCATATTTCTTGTAAAAACAGGACCTGTGTTATAGGAATGTTTTATAGGGTTCATATCGCTTGTAAAACACAAGACCTGTGTTACAGAAATAATATCTAGGGTTGATATCTCTTGTAAAACACAGGATTGTGTTATAGGAATGTTATCCAGGGTTGATATCCCTTTTAAAACACAAGACCTGTGTTATAGGAATGTTATCTAGGGTTCATATCTCTTGTAAAACACAAGACCTGTGTTCCAGGAATAATATCTAGGGTTGATATCTCTTGTAAAACACAGGACCTGTGTTATAGGAATGTTATCTAGGGTTGAAATCCCTTTTAAAAACACAATACCTGTGTTATAGGAATGTTATCTAGGGTTCATATCTCTTGTAAAACACAAGACCTGTGTTCCAGGAATAATATCTAGGGTTGATATCTCTTGTAAAACACAGGACGTATGTTATAGGAATGTTATCTAGGGTTCATATCGCTTGAATTGTAAAACACTAGACCTATCTTATATGAATGTTATCTATGGTTCATATCTCTTGTAAAACACAGGACCTATGTTATAGGAATGTCATCTAGGGTTCATATCTCTTGTAAAACACAGGACCTGTGTTATAGGAATGTTATCTAGGGCGACATCCCTTGTAAAACACAAGACCTGTGTTATAGGAATGTTATCTAGGGTTCATATCGCTTGTAAAACATAAGACCTGTGTTACAGGAATGTTATCTAGGGTTGATATCTCTTGTAAAACACAGTACTTGTGTTATAGGAATGTTATCTAGGGTTGATATCCCTTGTAAAACACAAGACCTGTGTTATAGGTATGTTATCAAGGGTTCATATCTCTTGTAAAACACAAGACCTGTGTTACAGGAATAATATCTAGGGTTGATATCTCTTGTAAAACACAGGACTTGTGTTATAGGAATGTTATCTAGGGTTCATATCGCTTGTAAATTACAGGTCCCGTGTTATAGGAATGTTATCTAGGGTTCATATCTCTTGTAAAACACAGGACCTGTGTTATAGGAATTTTTTTCTAGGGTTCATATCGCTTGTAAAACACTAGACCTGTGTTATAGGAATGTTATCTAGGGTTGATATCACTTGTAAAACACAGGACTTGTGTTATAGGAATGTTATCTAGGGTTGATATCCCTTTTAAAACACAAGACCTGTGTTATAGGAATGTTATATAGGGTTCATATCTCTTGTAAAACACAGGACCTGTATTATAGGAATGTTATCTATGGTTCATATCTCTTGTAAAACACAGGACCTGTGTTATAGGAATGTTATCTAGGGTTCATATCTCTTGTAAAACACAAGACCTGTGTTACAGGAATGTTATCTAGGGTTGATATCTCTTGTAAAACACAGGACCAGTGTTATAGGAATGTTTTCTAGGGTTCATATCGCTTGTAAAACACAAGACCTGTGTTATAGGAATGTTATCTAGGGTTCATATCTCTTGTAAAACATAGGACTTGTGTTATAGGAATGTTATTTAGGGTTGATATCCCTTTTGAAACACAAGACCTGTGTTATAGGAATGTTATCTAGGGTTCATATCGCTTGTAAAACAAAGGACCTGTGTTATAGGAATGTTATCTAGGGTTCATATCGCTTGTAAATCATAGGACCTGTGTTATAGGAATGTTATCTAGGGTTCATATCTCTTGTAAAACACAGGACCTGTGTTATAGGAATGTTTTCTAGGGTTCATATCGCTTGTAAAACACAAGACCTGTGTTATAGGAATGTTATCTAGGGTTCATATCTCTTGTAAAACATAGGACTTGTGTTATAGGAATGTTATTTAGGGTTGATATCCCTTTTGAAACACAAGACCTGTGTTATAGGAATGTTATCTAGGGTTCATATCTCTTGTAAAACACAAGACCTGTGTTACAGGAATGTTATCTAGGGTTGATATCTCTTGTAAAACACAGGACTTGTGTTATAGGAATGTTATCTAGGGTTCATATCGCTTGTAAAACAAAGGACCTGTGTTATAGGAATGTTATCTAGGGTTCATATCGCTTGTAAATCATAGGACCTGTGTTATAGGAATGTTATCTAGGGTTCATATCTCTTGTAAAACACAGGACCTGTGTTATAGGAATGTTTTCTAGGGTTCATATCGCTTGTAAAACACAAGACCTGTGTTATAGGAATGTTATTTAGGGTTGATATCTCTTGTTAACCACAGGACTTGTGTTATAGGAATGTTATCTAGGGTTGATATCCCTTTTGAAACACAAGACCTGTGTTATAGGAATGTTATTTAGGGTTCATATCGCTTGTAAATTACAAGACCTTCGTTATAGGATTGTTATCTAGGGTTCATATCTCTTTCTAACAAACATCAAACTGGGAAATATACTTGACTAATTAAAATCAAGTCGGTACACGTATGCTTGTCCAAGTATTATCAATTGGGGACACACATGATTGAATCTTACTAAATGAGGACTTTTTTTTTGAAAATTTAAGAAATCGTCAATCTTTTTTGTACGTTTTGAATGGGCTTCGTAAATTGCGGGACCAATGTTATATGAACGTTATCTAGGGTTCATATCGCTTGTGAAACACAAGACCTGTGATGTAGGAATGTTATCTAGGGTTCATATCTCTTGTAAAACACAGGACCTATGTTATAGGAATGTTATCTAGGGTTCATATCGCTTGTACAACACTAGACCTATCTTATATGAATGTTATCTATGGTTCATATCTCTTGTAAAACACAGGACCTATGTTATAGGAATGTTATCTAGGGTTCATATCACTTGTAAAACACTAGACCTATCTTATATGAATGTTATCTAGGGCTCATATCGCTTGTAAAACACAGGACCTGTGTTATAGGAATGATATCTAGGGTTGATATCCCTTGTAAAACACAAGACCTGTGTTATAGGAATGTTATATAGGGTTCATATCGCTTGTAAAACACAGACCTGTGTTACAGGAAAGTTATCTAGGATTGATATCTCTTGTAAAACACAGGACTTGTGTTATAGGAATGTTATCTAGGGTTAATATCCCTTGTAAAACACAAGACCTGTGTTATAGGTATGTTATCTAGGGTTCATATCTCTTGTAAAACACAAGACCTGTGTTACAGGAATAATATCTAGGGTTGATATCTCTTGTAAAACACAGGACTTGTGTTATAGGAATGTTATCTAGGGTTGATATCCCTTGTAAAACACAAGACCTGTGTTATAGGTATCTTATCTAGGGTTCATATCTCTTGTAAAACACAAGACCTGTGTTACAGGAATAATATCTAGGGTTGATATCTCTTGTAAAACACAGGACTTGTGTTATAGGAATGTTATCTAGGGTTGATATCCCTTTTAAAACACAAGACCTGTGTTATAGGAATGTTATCTAGGGTTCATATCTCTTGTAAAACACAAGACCTGTGTTACAGGAATGCTATCTAGGGTTCATATCGCTTGTAAATCACAGGACCTGTGTTAAGGAATGTTATCTAGGGTTCATATCTCTTGTAAAACACAGGACCTGTGTTATAGGAATGTTATCTAGGGTTCATATCGCTTGTAAAACAAAGGACCTGTGTTATAGGAATGCTATCTAGGGTTCATATCGCTTGTAAATCACAGGACCTGTGTTAAGGAATGTTATCTAGGGTTCATATCTCTTGTAAAACACAGGACCTGTGTTATAGGAATGTTATCTAGGGTTCATATCTCTTGTAAAACACAAGACCTGTGTTACAGGAATGTTATCTAGGGTTGATATCTCTTGTAAAACACAGGACCTGTGTTATAGGAATGTTATCTAGGGTTCATATCGCTTGTAAAACAAAGGACCTGTGTTATAGGAATGTTATCTAGGGTTCATATCGCTTGTAAAATCATAGGACCTGTGTTATAGGAATGTAATCTAGGGTTCATATCTCTTGTAAAACACAGGACCTGTGTTATAGGAATGTTTTCTATGGTTCATATCGCTTGTAAAACACAAGACCTGTGTTATAGGAATGTTATCTAGGGTTGATATCTCTTGTAAAACACAGGACTTGTGTTATAGGAATGTTATCTAGGGTTGATATCCCTTGTAAAACACAAGACCTGTGTTATAGGAATTTTATCTAGGGTTCATATCTCTTGTAAAACACAAGACCTGTGTTACAGGAATGTTATCTAGGGTTGATATCTCTTGTAAAACACAGGACTTGTGTTATAGGAATGTTATCTAGGGTTCATATCGCTTGTAAAACAAAAGACCTGTGTTATAGGAATGTTATCTAGGGTTCATATCGCATGTAAATCACAGGACCTGTGTTATAGAAATGTTATCTAGGGTTCATATCTCTTGTAAAACACAGGACCTGTGTTATAGGAATGTTTTCTAGGGTTCATATCGCTTGTAAAACACAAGACCTGTGTTATAGGAATGTTATCTAGGGTTCATATCTCTTGTAAAACATAGGATTTGTGTTATAGGAATGTTATTTAGGGTTGATATCCCTTTTGAAACACAAGACCTGTGTTATAGGAATGTTATCTAGGGTTCATATCTCTTGTAAAACACAAGACCTGTGTTACAGGAATGTTATCTAGGGTTGATATCTCTTGTAAAACACAGGACTTGTGTTATAGGAATGTTATCTAGGGTTCATATCGCTTGTAAAACAAAGGACCTGTGTTATAGGAATGTTATCTAGGGTTCATATCGCTTGTAAATCATAGGACCTGTGTTATAGGAATGTTATCTAGGGTTCATATCTCTTGTAAAACACAGGACCTGTGTTATAGGAATGTTTTCTAGGGTTCATATCGCTTGTAAAACACAAGACCTGTGTTATAGGAATGTTATTTAGGGTTGATATCTCTTGTTAAACACAGGACTTGTGTTATAGGAATGTTATCTAGGGTTGATATCCCTTTTGAAACACAAGACCTGTGTTATAGGAATGTTATTTAGGGTTCATATCGCTTGTAAATTACAAGACCTTCGTTATAGGATTGTTATCTAGGGTTCATATCTCTTTCTAACAAACATCAAACTGGGAAATATACTTGACTAATTAAAATCAAGTCGGTACACGTATGCTTGTCCAAGTATTATCAATTGGGGACACACATGATTGAATCTTACTAAATGAGGATTTTTTTTTGAAAATTTAAGAAATCGTCAATCTTTTTTGTACGTTTTGAATGGGCTTCGTAAATTGCGGGACCAATGTTATATGAACGTTATCTAGGGTTCATATCGCTTGTGAAACACAAGACCTGTGATGTAGGAATGTTATCTAGGGTTCATATCTCTTGTAAAACACAGGACCTATGTTATAGGAATGTTATCTAGGGTTCATATCGCTTGTACAACACTAGACCTATCTTATATGAATGTTATCTATGGTTCATATCTCTTGTAAAACACGGGACCTATGTTATAGGAATGTTATCTAGGGTTCATATCACTTGTAAAACACTAGACCTATCTTATATGAATGTTATCTAGGGCTCATATCGCTTGTAAAACACAGGACCTGTGTTATAGGAATGTTATCTAGGGTTGATATCCCTTGTAAAACACAAGACCTGTGTTATAGGAATGTTATCTAGGGTTCATATCGCTTGTAAAACACAAGACCTGTGTTACAGGAATGTTATCTAGGGTTGATATCTCTTGTAAAACACAGGACTTGTGTTATAGGAATGTTATCTAGGGTTAATATCCCTTGTAAAACACAAGACCTGTGTTATAGGTATGTTATCTAGGGTTCATATCTCTTGTAAAACACAAGACCTGTGTTACAGGAATAATATCTAGGGTTGATATCTCTTGTAAAACACAGGACTTGTGTTATAGGAATGTTATCTAGGGTTGATATCCCTTGTAAAACACAAGACCTGTGTTATAGGTATCTTATCTAGGGTTCATATCTCTTGTAAAACACAAGACCTGTGTTACAGGAATAATATCTAGGGTTGATATCTCTTGTAAAACACAGGACTTGTGTTATAGGAATGTTATCTAGGGTTGATATCCCTTTTAAAACACAAGACCTGTGTTATAGGAATGTTATCTAGGGTTCATATCTCTTGTAAAACACAAGACCTGTGTTACAGGAATGTTATTTAGGGTTGATATCTCTTGTTAAACACAGGACTTGTGTTATAGGAATGTTATCTAGGGTTCATATCGCTTGTAAAACAAAGGACCTGTGTTATAGGAATGCTATCTAGGGTTCATATCGCTTGTAAATCACAGGACCTGTGTTAAGGAATGTTATCTAGGGTTCATATCTCTTGTAAAACACAGGACCTGTGTTATAGGAATGTTATCTAGGGTTCATATCTCTTGTAAAACACAAGACCTGTGTTACAGGAATGTTATCTAGGGTTGATATCTCTTGTAAAACACAGGACCTGTGTTATAGGAATGTTATCTAGGGTTCATATCGCTTGTAAAACAAAGGACCTGTGTTATAGGAATGTTATCTAGGGTTCATATCGCTTGTAAATCATAGGACCTGTGTTATAGGAATGTAATCTAGGGTTCATATCTCTTGTAAAACACAGGACCTGTGTTATAGGAATGTTTTCTATGGTTCATATCGCTTGTAAAACACAAGACCTGTGTTATAGGAATGTTATCTAGGGTTGATATCTCTTGTAAAACACAGGACTTGTGTTATAGGAATGTTATCTAGGGTTGATATCCCTTGTAAAACACAAGACCTGTGTTATAGGAATGTTATCTAGGGTTCATATCTCTTGTAAAACACAGGACTTGTGTTATAGGAATGTTATCTAGGGTTGATATCCCTTTTAAAACACAAGACCTGTGTTATAGGAATGTTATCTAGGGTTCATATCTCTTGTAAAACACAAGACCTGTGTTACAGGAATGTTATTTAGGGTTGATATCTCTTGTTAAACACAGGACTTGTGTTATAGGAATGTTATCTAGGGTTCATATCGCTTGTAAAACAAAGGACCTGTGTTATAGGAATGCTATCTAGGGTTCATATCGCTTGTAAATCACAGGACCTGTGTTAAGGAATGTTATCTAGGGTTCATATCTCTTGTAAAACACAGGACCTGTGTTATAGGAATGTTATCTAGGGTTCATATCGCTTGTAAAACAAAGGACCTGTGTTATAGGAATGTTATCTAGGGTTCATATCGCTTGTAAATCATAGGACCTGTGTTATAGGAATGTTATCTAGGGTTCATATCTCTTGTAAAACACAGGACTTGTGTTATAGGAATGTTATCTAGGGTTGATATCCCTTGTAAAACACAAGACCTGTGTTATAGGTATCTTATCTAGGGTTCATATCTCTTGTAAAACACAAGACCTGTGTTACAGGAATAATATCTAGGGTTGATATCTCTTGTAAAACACAGGACTTGTGTTATAGGAATGTTATCTAGGGTTGATATCCCTTTTAAAACACAAGACCTGTGTTATAGGAATGTTATCTAGGGTTCATATCTCTTGTAAAACACAAGACCTGTGTTACAGGAATGTTATTTAGGGTTGATATCTCTTGTTAAACACAGGACTTGTGTTATAGGAATGTTATCTAGGGTTCATATCGCTTGTAAAACAAAGGACCTGTGTTATAGGAATGCTATCTAGGGTTCATATCGCTTGTAAATCACAGGACCTGTGTTAAGGAATGTTATCTAGGGTTCATATCTCTTGTAAAACACAGGACCTGTGTTATAGGAATGTTATCTAGGGTTCATATCTCTTGTAAAACACAAGACCTGTGTTACAGGAATGTTATCTAGGGTTGATATCTCTTGTAAAACACAGGACCTGTGTTATAGGAATGTTATCTAGGGTTCATATCGCTTGTAAAACAAAGGACCTGTGTTATAGGAATGTTATCTAGGGTTCATATCGCTTGTAAATCATAGGACCTGTGTTATAGGAATGTAATCTAGGGTTCATATCTCTTGTAAAACACAGGACCTGTGTTATAGGAATGTTTTCTATGGTTCATATCGCTTGTAAAACACAAGACCTGTGTTATAGGAATGTTATCTAGGGTTGATATCTCTTGTAAAACACAGGACTTGTGTTATAGGAATGTTATCTAGGGTTGATATCCCTTGTAAAACACAAGACCTGTGTTATAGGAATGTTATCTAGGGTTCATATCTCTTGTAAAACACAGGACTTGTGTTATAGGAATGTTATCTAGGGTTGATATCCCTTTTAAAACACAAGACCTGTGTTATAGGAATGTTATCTAGGGTTCATATCTCTTGTAAAACACAAGACCTGTGTTACAGGAATGTTATTTAGGGTTGATATCTCTTGTTAAACACAGGACTTGTGTTATAGGAATGTTATCTAGGGTTCATATCGCTTGTAAAACAAAGGACCTGTGTTATAGGAATGCTATCTAGGGTTCATATCGCTTGTAAATCACAGGACCTGTGTTAAGGAATGTTATCTAGGGTTCATATCTCTTGTAAAACACAGGACCTGTGTTATAGGAATGTTATCTAGGGTTCATATCGCTTGTAAAACAAAGGACCTGTGTTATAGGAATAATATCTAGGGTTGATATCTCTTGTAAAACACAGGACTTGTGTTATAGGAATGTTATCTAGGGTTGATATCCCTTGTAAAACACAAGACCTGTGTTATAGGTATCTTATCTAGGGTTCATATCTCTTGTAAAACACAAGACCTGTGTTACAGGAATAATATCTAGGGTTGATATCTCTTGTAAAACACAGGACTTGTGTTATAGGAATGTTATCTAGGGTTGATATCCCTTTTAAAACACAAGACCTGTGTTATAGGAATGTTATCTAGGGTTTCATTCTCTTGTAAAACACAAGACCTGTGTTACAGGAATGTTATTTAGGGTTGATATCTCTTGTTAAACACAGGACTTGTGTTATAGGAATGTTATCTAGGGTTCATATCGCTTGTAAAACAAAGGACCTGTGTTATAGGAATGCTATCTAGGGTTCATATCGCTTGTAAATCACAGGACCTGTGTTAAGGAATGTTATCTAGGGTTCATATCTCTTGTAAAACACAGGACCTGTGTTATAGGAATGTTATCTAGGGTTCATATCTCTTGTAAAACACAAGACCTGTGTTACAGGAATGTTATCTAGGGTTGATATCTCTTGTAAAACACAGGACCTGTGTTATAGGAATGTTATCTAGGGTTCATATCGCTTGTAAAACAAAGGACCTGTGTTATAGGAATGTTATCTAGGGTTCATATCGCTTGTAAATCATAGGACCTGTGTTATAGGAATGTAATCTAGGGTTCATATCTCTTGTAAAACACAGGACCTGTGTTATAGGAATGTTTTCTATGGTTCATATCGCTTGTAAAACACAAGACCTGTGTTATAGGAATGTTATCTAGGGTTGATATCTCTTGTAAAACACAGGACTTGTGTTATAGGAATGTTATCTAGGGTTGATATCCCTTGTAAAACACAAGACCTGTGTTATAGGAATGTTATCTAGGGTTCATATCTCTTGTAAAACACAGGACTTGTGTTATAGGAATGTTATCTAGGGTTGATATCCCTTTTAAAACACAAGACCTGTGTTATAGGAATGTTATCTAGGGTTCATATCTCTTGTAAAACACAAGACCTGTGTTACAGGAATGTTATTTAGGGTTGATATCTCTTGTTAAACACAGGACTTGTGTTATAGGAATGTTATCTAGGGTTCATATCGCTTGTAAAACAAAGGACCTGTGTTATAGGAATGCTATCTAGGGTTCATATCGCTTGTAAATCACAGGACCTGTGTTAAGGAATGTTATCTAGGGTTCATATCTCTTGTAAAACACAGGACCTGTGTTATAGGAATGTTATCTAGGGTTCATATCGCTTGTAAAACAAAGGACCTGTGTTATAGGAATGTTATCTAGGGTTCATATCGCTTGTAAATCATAGGACCTGTGTTATAGGAATGTTATCTAGGGTTCATATCTCTTGTAAAACACAGGACTTGTGTTATAGGAATGTTATCTAGGGTTGATATCCCTTGTAAAACACAAGACCTGTGTTATAGGTATCTTATCTAGGGTTCATATCTCTTGTAAAACACAAGACCTGTGTTACAGGAATAATATCTAGGGTTGATATCTCTTGTAAAACACAGGACTTGTGTTATAGGAATGTTATCTAGGGTTGATATCCCTTTTAAAACACAAGACCTGTGTTATAGGAATGTTATCTAGGGTTCATATCTCTTGTAAAACACAAGACCTGTGTTACAGGAATGTTATTTAGGGTTGATATCTCTTGTTAAACACAGGACTTGTGTTATAGGAATGTTATCTAGGGTTCATATCGCTTGTAAAACAAAGGACCTGTGTTATAGGAATGCTATCTAGGGTTCATATCGCTTGTAAATCACAGGACCTGTGTTAAGGAATGTTATCTAGGGTTCATATCTCTTGTAAAACACAGGACCTGTGTTATAGGAATGTTATCTAGGGTTCATATCTCTTGTAAAACACAAGACCTGTGTTACAGGAATGTTATCTAGGGTTGATATCTCTTGTAAAACACAGGACCTGTGTTATAGGAATGTTATCTAGGGTTCATATCGCTTGTAAAACAAAGGACCTGTGTTATAGGAATGTTATCTAGGGTTCATATCGCTTGTAAATCATAGGACCTGTGTTATAGGAATGTAATCTAGGGTTCATATCTCTTGTAAAACACAGGACCTGTGTTATAGGAATGTTTTCTATGGTTCATATCGCTTGTAAAACACAAGACCTGTGTTATAGGAATGTTATCTAGGGTTGATATCTCTTGTAAAACACAGGACTTGTGTT